>NW_017732159.1:254692-256304 GCF_001890085.2 Hipposideros armiger
GTGTGTGGGGGGGATATTTATTGTTTCACATAATTTAACATTCCAGTTACCCATAGGCTAGATCCAGGGGCTCTAATGATGTCAGCAGGTACAGTCTGTGCCTGAGCCCTGCTCTCCTCTGTTACGTCCATTCTCAGTCAGGCTGTTCTCTGATGGAGATTAGAGAGAAGCTACAAACCCACATTTCTGATGTCAGCAGAAAGCTGTGCTGAAAGAGCACCAGTAGAACTGACATTAAGATAATGTTTTATAGGGGACCCTGGAAATCTGATTTTTGCCCCCTCTTTCTGAGTGGTACCCAGGAGAAATATATGCCAAGAGGATAATAAGTACCTTTCATTGCTTGGTTGTGGTAGTGGAAACTGCTTCTTGTCCCCTTTTTTCATTCTCTCCTTACATGGTTGCCCAGCCAACGACTACATTTCTAAGTCTCACTTTCAGCAAAGTGGGGTCACATAAGATCATGCACAAGATTCTGGCCAATGGGATGTGAATGAAGTGATGGACTGTAAGATGGATACTGCAGAGTAATAAGTAGTTCCCAGCAACTGTGGATGCAGCTGCTGTCCCCGTCCTAGACCGCCCAGCTGGCCATTTGTACGAGTCAGAAATAAACTGTCCTATTGGATCCACTTGGTTAAGCCTAACCAAGACATAATGCAAACCACAGCATCCTAGTGAGCTAGATTAGACCATGCAGGGGGTCCTTTTGCCCAGGCTAGAGGCTGCGTGGGGCGTAGAGTCAGAGCAGGTTGAAGACAAGCCAGGTTTTTCCAAAGCGAAAGTGGCAGCAGCTCTGCTGGGAGCAAATGTCTGATTGCAGTTGGTTCAGATATGTGGTCAACCCAGCCCTTGGTGGTTCTCAGGAGCTGGGAACAGCTGCATGAATGAACAAAGATCATCTGGTGTTAATTTCATCAATTCCACATTTTCTGTTCCAGAAAGCCTTTTTTTTCCCCCTGAAGATTTTATTGGGGAATTGGGGGAGAGGAACAGACAAGTTGCTGTCCTTTTGTTCTTCAGTCTAGTTGTGGAGGATGTCGCTTCACCGGCCCATTGGTATTATCATTGCGCTCTTCCCAGGTGAAGCAGTCACTCGCCAGCCATTGGATGGCTGCTCACGCTGGCTGCTGGCCACTCACGGTAGCTCACGGCAGCCCACTGCAGCAGGGGCTGCAGCCTATGCTGTCGCCAGCGACTCATGGCAGCCCACCTCCAGGATGAGCTGTTGTTCACCATCTTAGCTGTAGAGGGCGCAGCGTCACTGGCCCTCATGTGGAATCCAAACCAGGAGCCTGCTGCTCAGAGCTGGTGTCCCAAGCCAACTCTTAACCAACTGAGCCACTCGGCTGGCCCCTTAAGAGACCATTTTCGTATAAAAACATTCAAACATTCACAAAACTAGAGAGACTATCCTACCCCAGAGTCAACAATGATCAACATATTTACTTCATCTCTCATCCTCCTTCCTTCCTCTCTCTTTCTCTTTGCCCTTCAATTCTTTTGTTTGTTCTTCTGGTTGCAGTCTTTTAAAGCAAGTCTTTGTCAGTATGTCATTGCATCCCTAAACACTGTATACATTTCTTTAAAATAAGCATGTTTTCTTACAGAA
>NW_017732159.1:257254-259121 GCF_001890085.2 Hipposideros armiger
AGCCATACTGCCACCTGTTGGAAGCTCAGCGACAGCTCAGCTCAAGCGCAGTGTCACTGACCCATGTGGGAATTGAACCGACCGCCCTGTTGCTCAGAGCTCACGCTCTTGAGCCAACTCTGAACCAACTGAGCCACTCGGCCAGCCTTCTGAGCTGAGTTTTGATGGTTTTCCTGATAAGGGGAAAAGCATTCCAACTACAGTAATAACTTGGTTTGTGAGCATAATTTGTTCTGGAAACAAACTACTCGTATTGCAAGACATCACTCGTTTACACTCGTTAAAATGTATTAGAAATGTTTGCTTGTCTTGCGGAACACTCGCAAAACATGTTCGTTGCTCACAATCCTCGGTTTTACTGTAGTGGGGACAGACTATGCCAAGCCACTGAAACTTTCTGAAATGCTGCAAGGGTCCTGAGCATCAGTGTTTTAAAAGTCCTGGTGGGTATTTGCCCTATGAAAACAATTCCTTAATCTACAAAACGTGCCTTCACATTTTAAAAGGGGATGAAAATATGTGTTAGTATAAACTTTGACAATGTTATCTTTTAAAGAATCTACAGGATTGTGCACCATTCATCCCTGCTCCGCCTCTCATTCCTTCCCAGGTCAAATAAACAGCATTTGCTTTTGGCAAATTCCAAAGTTTCATTTTTTTCTCAGGCCCCTTTATCATTCCCCAATCTCTTTTCATAGGGTGACCACGATAAAACCAAAATATAATGCTAAAAGCATTCCCATTCTTAAAAAACCCCAAACCCTTAATAAATTGCTTTGTACCTTTATGATTTTGATTATTCATCATGGGCTAATGATACCTGCTGGAAAAGTGAACTCCCCATCTGTGGCTTTAAAGCCTAACCCAGGTTGCAGCTTTGAGGGGATTCTGAGGGGACCTCCTTAATAATCCTGATACTGTCACGGAGGAGTGAGATGGTCAGATTCGAGTTGGGGTCTCCATCACCCGAGCAGTGAGACCGTTTTGTGAGTCAGCTGATAAAGCAGGTGGCCAGGAATGCGGGAAACGTCCTCACATTCTCACTAGCTCTGAAGGGCAGGACAGATTGGCACAACTCTATGCAGTGGGCAGGAAATAGGGGGTGTCACGTAAAAGTCCTGTGCATGGGGACTTAGCCTAACTCATAGCCACCAGCTGAGTGGGTTTGCGTAGGTGACAGTTAGTGTGCCCTTCCCCTTGTCAGGCGCTGTTCTAAGCGTGCTGCTTCTCACAACAGCTCAGTGAGGTGGGATGTGCTATCGTCCCCTGTGTCAGGATTCTCCAGAGAGACTGAACCAATAGGATATATATATATATATATATATATACATATATATATATATATATGGAATTGATTTACACAGCTATGGGGGTTGGCAAGTCTATAGTCCATGGGGCAAGCCAGCAAGTTTGGGCAAGAGCTGATGCTGGAGGCAGAATTTCTTCTTTCTCTGGGAAACCTCGGTTGTGGTTCTTAAGGCCTTTCAACTGATCTGATGAAACCCACCGATATTATTGAAGGTAATCTCCCTTGTTTAAAGTCAACTGACTGTAGCTGTTAACCACTTCAAAACATCTTAACAGCAACACCTAGATCATTAGCATTTCATTAAATAACTGGGTTCTATACCCTAGCCAAGTGGACACATAAAAGTAACCCTCACACCCCCTTAGAAAGTGGAGGAAACTGAGGCAGAAGGTTAAGAATGCCCCAGGTCTGGGCTGGGATGCGGCAGAGTCAGAATTCCAGCCCAGGCTCCACAGCCGTGCCCTTTCTGTCTGTGCTGCTCCGTGGCCTCACTGGCTGCAATTTCCAGATGTACAGATGAGGCTAAGCATGCCTGCCTCTTTCTACTCACAGGATTCC
>NW_017732159.1:261456-265611 GCF_001890085.2 Hipposideros armiger
GATTTGTCCATGGATTGGCATATAACTCAAGTCCCGCCCATGAGGTCCATTCTAAAGATTTTTGACTTGGGAACAGAGAGACCTTAAATTCAGTCTCTCTCCAGGAGCTGAAGCTGCAAGATGTAAATGTTTGTTGCTGTCAGCAGCCAAGTTCCCTGCTATGTGGAAAAAGCCAGTCTGAGTGGGAAAGAGTGACGTTGGTGTGCAAACAGGAGCAGAGGTGAGTGATGGAGGGGGAGCTCTGGCTGCCTTCGTGCTCCTGTTCCCCTCACGGCCCAGCTGCATCCCTGGATATTCCTGCAGGTTAGAAGTTTAACCTTTTCTAAAACAATTTTTATTGGGTAACAATGTGTTTTTTCTAGGACCCATCAGCTCCAAGTCAAGTCATTGTCCCTCAATCTAGTTGTGGAGGGCGCAGCTCAGCTCCAAGTCCAGTCATCAATTGCGCGGGGGACGCAGCCCACCATCCCACGTGGGAATCGAACCGGCAGCCTTGTTGTTCAGAGCACTCCCTCTAACCAACTGAGCCACCCCGCTGCCCATCAGTTTAACCTTTTCTTGGTTGCTGAGAACCAACCAGTCCCATCAGCTAATTGAATTGCGTTCCTGTTACTTGCAACCCAAAAGTCTAACACAAAGATAAGCTTCAAATTCTTAAGGCTACCTGTGGGGTCCCAGCATCATCACCAGCACCTCCTAACTGAGGAATCGTTGGGAGACTGTGGTGGGCTTTATCGTATCGCCTCAATATAGATCATATCCCTCTACCATTGGGGAGCAGTCATGCTGTGGGGGGATCGTCTATAGCTCCAGGCAAGGGTCTGAATTGTTTAAGGCAATAGTGGTCATCTCAACCCTTTTGCAGTGACTGAGAAGTGAGCATGTGACTCAATTTTGGGATGTTGGCTGGGGGATTCTGGGAAGTTCATTTACTCTTGAGAGACCTGCAGGAACAGATGTGCCATTCTTTCTCAGAGCTTTGTTCTGTGTGTGTGACTGTGTGTGACTGTGTGTGTGTGTGAGGCTGGTACCTGCTGTAGCTGTATCCTTGCAGTCTGAGGATGAAGCCAAGACTTAGAGGAGATCAAAGAAATGGAGATTGAATTACCCAACGTTCTTCTTCCAATTTAGCGGACCCATGCATTTCCTTATTATAACTTAAGCTGATTTGGGTTGGGTTTTTCTGTTTCATTGCTGTTATTTTGCTGCTGAAAGCCCACTACCCAATAACAGAACTCTCAGCCAGCGACCCACCGGAATAGTCATGCTCAGATCAAGCCTTCTGCGTCAGAACCTGCCACCCCTCTGCCATTTGTCCCACGTTGTTCTCATTCTACTGAGATTAATCTCAGTGGCTGTTCAAGGCCCCTGACTCTGCTTTTGCATTTGTTTGCAGTAAGCTCTTGTTTTTACTCTGAGTTTCATCAATTGATTTCTTTGGAGCCTTATTTCCTCCAATATGCATCGCAAAATGCTGAGGTTGTTTTGTTTTCGCGTCTCTGGGAGTGGCTTTTATCTTTTGCTTGGCTAAGAAGCGCTTTCTCCATCCGATGCTTTGTTTGGTGCCTGTTCATCACATCAATAACTTTCTGTGCTTGGTGGCTGTAGTCTCTGTGGCAAGGAGAGAGGCTTTCTGAGGGGTTCTTGGCACTCCTACCCCACTGATTAACACCATGGCACTGCCTGTCACGTGGTCTACATCCCCTCTGGCAGGAGTAGCCCAGGACTCTTAGGGCCCGGACCATACAAGCCTTTTTTGTTGTAAAGGTTTTTCTGCCCATCACAGGAAAGGAGCCCAAAGTTACAGTGATGGGGGAAATTACAATTGCTCAAAAAATCTCAGAAAGTTCAGTAGTAGTGATTTTATAGTCTATATCTATACTAAAATATTATGGGTGGTTTATTTTCTTCTTACATTGTTGTTCTTTCCTTTGTTCACATGGCAAGAGAATGAATGAGAGAGAGGTGAAGCAACATGAGGCAGAAATAGAGATACCTCTTTCAGAGCCGGGCTCAGTGCCCAGGCCAACACCCGACCTGCCTCCCAGGCCCTCCGCCACTTCCAGCATCAGGGACAGCTCTTTCCTGCTCCTGCCATCACTGCCTTGAGCATCCTCTGGCTGCCCCAAGCCCCAGCCATGCCCAATATGGTGCTGTTCTGTGGCAGCTCATGCCAGGACCTGTCCCTGGAAAGTGATGGAGAGACTGGGGCTGGAGCTGGGCCAGGTGGCCACTGAGAGGTTCAGCAACCAGGAGAGTGAGTAGAGGGTCAGCGAGCGTGTGAGAGGCCAAGATTCCATACCATTCAGAGTGGCTGTGGGAGAATGAATGTCACCCTGATGGAGCTTCTTGGCATGATCAGTGGTGCAAAAGCACACGGTCCTCCAGAGTGAGGGCGGTACTCCCGTTTCCCATGCGCCCGACAAGATCAAAAGGACAAGAGTTGTGTTGCAGTTTCTGGAAAACTTGTAGCCAGTGTGCTTACAGCGGCCGGGACAGATCACATCATCACTATGGGTCTGCATGCTGCTCAGATGCAGGGCTTCTTCAGTATCCCTGTGGGTGACTTCCACGCAGAACCTGCCGTCCTACAGTGGGGCTGAGAGCATATTTCAGCCCGAGGACTGTCACTGACAGACAGACTGAACCTGGGGTTTGCTTTGCTTCATTGAGAGAGAAGGCGAGCCATGGGGTGGGTGGGATGCTTCTGGTTGGTGATGTTCAAGATCGGGCGACCGTCCTCGTGGATGACATGGATGACGCCTGTGGCAAAAAATGCCGTGCTGCACACAAGCTATGCTGTGCCAGAGCCACTGAACTTCATGCCGTTTTTACTCATGGAGTCTTCTCTGGGCCGGCTATTTCCAGAATTAGTAATGCCGCCTCTGAGGCTGTCAGTGTCACAAACACGGCTCCTCAAGAGGACAAGATGCAACACCGGACTGAGATTCAAGTTGTTGATATTTCAGTGATTTTGCTGAGGCAGCCCATAGAGCACACAACAGCAAAACTCTCTTACTTGTGTAGCCATGATGCCCTGTAGCTCCAGGATGCTGTGATTTCAGACGTTATATTCCAAATTAAAAACAAAAAAAACCTCAATAAAGTATAGAATGATGAATATTAAAGCGTCAGATCTCTGTTTTAAACCTTGACACGTATGTTTATGGTGTTAGGAGACATTGCATAGGGTTACGAAACTGTTAGTTTTGTTTTTAATTGAACTTGTCTTGAATGAGAAATGTCTGTGTTATGTTGCCTTGTTGTGACAGGTAACTTTTACCTTTATTCTTATGGTACTGTGAGGCCACAATCATATAGTATAATTTCCTTATATGTAATGCAACCCCCTTGTGGAAATTCATAGTTTACATATTTCTGAGGTTGTCAAAGATAACTTCCTATTAAAGCACTTATATAATAAGTGCTTTGGGAACCACTTTACATGTAATAATAATCTGATGGACATTTGGGTAAAGCCCTGTATGGAATTAGTTCTTTTCTTTTGAGTGAACATTAGAAAATTATGAAATACCTTGAATGTTGACTTTCAGGGCTCAAATAAACTAGCTGTTTTGCTTAATTTGAACTAAACTTCACTTAGCTAAAAATGGCAAATGACCCATTTATTTTCTGAGGTAACTTAGACAAATCAGGGACAATGTAATTATAAGTAAATGCAGTTTTGTGAATTGCCTCTATCCATCTGGGATAACACCATAACTTTTAAACTACCAGTTCTAAAATCGTGGTAACTACCCACACTTACTTGAACTTCTAAGTCTTAAAAATCAAAAGTTATGTCCAGTAATAGAACTATTCACTCTCTTTAAACTTATCATCAAATTGATGAGCAAATTCTAACTGGCTTAGTGAGTTGCACTTGAAGTTGGAAGTTGTACAGTACTTCTGAGTTCTCTGGGTACATTCTAGTATATCCTTTCATTTTGTTCTTTTATTTTTAGCTTCCACCCTTCATTTTTTTCCTCCACAATTTTATGTTTTAGATTTCCCTCAAAATAAAGACTGTCTTAGATCCCTTAGAAATTATCCAGTCTGATTCTTCCTTTTGCTTTTTGATATAAGAAATAGATGAGTTTGTTATGAGTGCCTCCAAATGCATATTTAAACCTTTTCTTGGTTTCTTTCTGTATT
>NW_017732159.1:265839-291772 GCF_001890085.2 Hipposideros armiger
CTGTTGCTCAGAGCTCAAACTCTTGAGCGAGCTCTTAACCAACTGAGCCACTCGGCCAGCCCAATAACTAAATTGTAATTATTTCATTAGGATAATAATGTTCAAAATTGATCAAAAGTGATGGTGGGGAAAAATTCACTCAGGATTGTGTTACCCACAAGCTGACAGCTTATGACAGTCAGACATGAGATGCCATGCTGCCTGGAAAGCTGAAGAGAAGGGCTGAATTTTATACGGGGGTGCCAAAAAAATGTATACGCATGACTTGCTTTCATCTTTTGTTATCAGTATATATTGAGTATTACAATTTTAATACAGTTTTTTCCTTTCTTAAAATGTGTATACATTTTTTTGGTACCCTCTGTATATGTATTGGCTAGATAACCAACCTGAATAATTCACATCAAAAAGAGAGTAGGGCATGGATAAACAAACTGTGATACATGCACACATTGGAATATTATGCAGCCATAAGAGGACTGAGGCACCGTTACAATCTACAACATGGATGAACGTTGAAAACATTACTTTAAGTAAAAGAAACCAGACACAAGAAAGTTACATATTGTATGAGTACTTTTATATGCTATACCCAGAATAGGCTAATCTGTAGAGACGGAAAGCAGACTAGCTGTTACCAGGGCATGCGGGTAGAGAAGAATGAGGAGTGACTGCCTAATGGGTACAGGGCGCTTTTATGGGGTGATGGAAAAGTTTTGAACCTACAGAGCGGGTAGTTGTACAGCATTGTGAACGCACTAAATACCACTGAACTGTACACTTCAAAATGGTTAATTGCTTGTTATATGAATTTCACTGGAAGGTTTTTTTAAAAATCGGAGCCCCTACCTTTCCCAGTCTCACATCCTGCTTAGCCTCTGAAGAAGCACATTCACATGGTATAAGGGATGTGCGGAGACTACCTGGCTTAGGATGACTCATCCTCATTTATTAAGCAACCTGGAGGCTTGAGAGCAGTGCATTTTGGGCAATTTGCTGATTCCTTTAGGCAATCTTAATACTGAGCCCCGTGGGTAGCAAGAAATAGCATATGATTAGAACAGGAGCAATTACTCTTAGCAAAGCATCATTAATTTCAAAAGCTCTTGTCCTGAGCTATGTGGCTAAGTGGAGACAAATTAGGATGCTGTCTAGAAGAGAGAAAGTGAAGTTGTTTTCCCCTCTTCAGGACAGAAAGGAAACCTCAACTCATTTGTTCCAAGTAGTTAATTCTTCCTCTGGAGGGGGGTGGGAGTGGTGGGTTTGGGGAAGGGTGTCGGTGGTAGGTTAGTCATCGGAGGCCTAGGATTTGTATTAATTCTACCAAAAGCTATTTCAGTTCTTGGTTACCTTGTCTCCTTGGCAATAAAAAGGAGCTGTTCACATTTCCCATTTGTCTCCATCATCGGTTCCTTCTGGGGTCTAATTAGTAAGGAGTAAAGGACAGTGGACTATACTCAGGAGACCTGGTTTCTAGGACCCCTTTTTTGGGTCTTGCTCTTCAGTAAGTCAGTGCAATGCAAAGCAAAGCAAAGCAAATGGGGGTCACTTCCCAGCTCCTTATTTAGAAACAGATCCTGAAATGCAAGTTCTTACTAAGAAGGAATTCAAAGCATTTGGACAGTGGGAATTTTTACTCTTCACTTCTGAAAGGATGTAAAAACATCCTCAGTGAATGCTATTGCAACTAACATCATCTTCCACTCCACGCCCCACACTTTAAGCTCTCATCAAATTCTGACTACAGCATTTACGGAAAGGGTAAGTCATGTAACCTTTCTGTGTCACGCTTTCCGCCTTGCTAGATAATTATACCAATAGTATTTCACTGTTATTGTGGAGAGCAGAGGACATGGGAAGGCCCTGACCTCAGCTGGGAATTGCCGCTTCTCCTGGTAGGTTGTCACTGGCACCCCCACTGACTGCAGGGACCCAGTTCTATCCTCAGGTACCAGAACTGGCAACTCGTCCTGTGTTTTTTCAGGCCATGGCTTCATAATCTGTTGTGACCCTACTTCCATTCTGAATAAATGGCTCTTTAGACAAACTGGCAAAGAAAAGTTCTTGAAACGTTAAAAAATAGAAGAATAGAGGCACACAGATCCAAAACTGTCCAATTCTGTCATTTTCAAAATGCTGCAGATTTGATAAATGGTGGGAGTTTGGCATAACACGGTACTTAAGAACGCACGTGGGTCTGAGTCAGAAAGACCTAGATTTGAATTTGTATAAACTTGGACAGGTAACTGAACCTCCCTGACCTGTTTTCTTGTCTGTAAAATGGGATTAGTACTATACTGACCCCACTGTGTTGTATGGATGACATGAGATGAGGTATGTGAACGTGTTAATATTTACTGTGGGCAGCACTTTATGTAAAGAGCTTGTGGCAACATTTTTACTCTCTTCCCCCATTGCACAGATGAAGAACCTAAAGGGTAGAAAGGTGATATAATCCATAAGATCACACAGCTAGTAAATTGTGGAGTTGGCCTTTGAGTCTAGGATATCTGTTTCCAGAAGCCCTGCTTTAAACAATAGACTAAGAGCTGCGTTTAACATCCCCCAGCACAGAGGAAGTGCTTAAGAAAGGCCAACTCTGATTATTATTGTTTATCAGTGCATGTGAAGTGTGAAATATCATGAGAAGACTTCGTTTAAAGTTCCTTAAAACGTTCCAAAGATGACAAAGTCAGAATTATACAAGCTACCAGATGCAAAGACACGGAAAAGGGTTAACAATTAATTTTCATTTATAACATAGCTTGTAATCATTTGTAAATTATTTTGGACACACTGAGAAGAGCCCCAGCTTCCTGTGGTCAGATGTGACCTGCCTCCTTGTGCTTGTGGGTGTCACCTTCTCATAGCCTTCCGGTTACCATTTTTGCCTTCCTGCCAAGCCCCACTCAGGCCCTTGATGGAGCCTCTTAATTAAGCCCTGGGTTATAGGCTCCTCTGCCTGGCTGTTGGCTCTCCCAGGACTGGTCAGTGGGTTGGGCAGTGAGAGGCACTGGCAGGAGCGAGGGGGACAGGAAGAGGCGGAGGTGGGGTGTTATTCTCCTGTGGCTCACTGCAGATTGGCTGTGTCCTCCATGTCCCCTTGCTATTCCTGGGATACTGCCCTATCCCTGTTTGCTTTCCCTAAGCTCTGCCCACTTGATTAAACTCTTGTCACATTTTCCCGCTGGAGGGTGCTGTCTCCTTCCAGCTGTGCCGTAAACAATAAAGACAGGTAATGTTTTACATCTAAAGAATATACTGTTATTTTATTTTATTTTTAAAAAGATTTTATTGGGGAATTGGGGAAGGGGAACAGCTAAGTTGTTGTCCTTCAGTCTTAGTTGTGGAGGGCGCAGCTAGCTCAGCTCCAAGTTCAGTCGCCATCCGGCTGCTCAGCTTAAGGTGCCGTGTTCAATCTTAGTTGCGGGCAGGCGTAGCCCACCATCCTATGCAGGAGTCGAACTGGCAACCTTATTAGGAGCACGTGCTCTCACCAGGTGAGCCATCCTGCCACCTGTTGGCAGCTCACCAGAAGCTCAGCTCGGGCGCAGCTCACTGGCCCATGTGGGAATCGAACTGAGACCCTGTTGCTCAGAGCTTGCATTCTTACCAACTGAACCACTTGGCCAGCCCAAGAAGATACTGTTATTATCTCTATTTTGCAGATGAAAACAATGAGGGTCAGAGAAAGGTTAAGTCACTCGCCCAAGGTTTCAATGGTGTACATGGTGAAAACTGGGTAAGAAGCCTAAATCTGTCTATTCCAAAACTCTGTTCCCTACACTGTGCTTGCTTTATGAATGGGCCTGAGGAGACTGGAGGCTGGAGCTGCAGGACAGGTTACAGGAGCTTTATTGTTTATGCGTTTACACCAGCGTGCACAAGCCAAGACGGATGCTGTGAGCTAGATGATGTCATTGGTCTCAATTCTTCACCCTGTGCTCAGGGTCTACTTCCCTCCCTTCGTGACTTGGGTTTCACCATGTGACTTGCTTTGGCCAATAGAATGAGTCAGAAGTGATGGATGCCCTTGATACATTTCAGTGGCCCCAGCGGCACTTATAAAATACAAGGACAGATGTGTGGAGGAATCTGAGATATGGTGGGGAGTGAGAACCAGGACCAGGTGGGAAATGTGGGGTTCTGGCTAACTGGATTGGGATGGAGGGGTTCCCATTGCCTGGGGTATAACAGCTGCTGATTGGCTGGTGCCATTCAATATTCAGGAACATGCTTCTAAAAAATTCAGCAAGCTGGATGTGGGAAACTGTTGTACTTTGGTCTAATTTTTGTAGAGTTTTCACTCTTCTGGTTTCTAAGGGTGGAAGCAACAGTGAATCAAAGAAAGTGCTATTGTCAGGACTTAAATTAAACAAACTGTTAGGTAAAGAAATTTCATGGATTTATCATTTTGCCAGGTAGGCTTTTGAGAACATTGCCTTAAATATCAGATGTAATAAACATTTCAGGTACAAACAAGACAGATATAATCAACATTTCCTAGAACTAAGGGCTTTGCATCACTTTTGAAGGCAGTGACATCTCTTTTGGAGGTTTATGCAGCAACAGCTCTTTCTAGAGAAGCTTTAATTCCATCTCTACAAGAGATAAGAGATAGACTGCCTCCTTTTGGGCTTTTTATGTGCCTCCCTCGCCCACGATGGAGGGTGGTGGCCATGTCACAGCCATCTCTTTATTCCTGGTATCTGATGCAGGTCCTGGCATGTAGCTAATGGTTGTAGAAATGTTTGTGGAACTGAAGTGAATCTTAGTCTTTTGCATTTGAGAGATTAATCTACAACCAGACAATGGTGAGACCATCTATAAAAATACAACTTGGACTGACTATCTGTAGCAAGCAGCCCAGGAAGCAAAACAACTACAGCAGTTGGCCCCAAATGGTCAAGACTGATTAATAACTGACAGCTTCCCGAATTTTTGCCCCCGCTTCCAACTGGGGATCAACTGGAGGAAGCCAAATATGCTCTCCTAACCAATTCTAGTGAGCTTGTCTACAGCTTCCCCAGGCCAACAGCCTCTAACCAGAGTAGCCCGCAGGCTTTCCCCGTTTTCCACTATAAAGCTTTCCCACAGCTCTGCCTGCCTTTGAGTCTCTCCAAACCTGAATGATGGTGGCTGACCCCCTCGCTATAGAAGCCCTGAGTAAATAGCCTTTGCTCGTTCTCATTTGGGCGGTCTTCATTTATTTCCACACTTTTGGAGTAAATGCTTCATTTAATGAATTGAAATAGGAAGATTTAAACTATTTTAATTCAATGCAACGAACATTTATTGCATGCCCAGTATATGCCAGGTGCTAGGCTGCTTGCTCTTTATTATTTAAAAAGAAAATGGTTATTGTAGTGTTTTTATTTAATAACTTCTAAAATTTGAAATTAAAAAAATTTTAATTAAAAACAGTTTGTTTTTAATAATTTTTTATTACAATAATCATTTTGTATTTCATTACTTTATTAAAAATTCAGGCAGAGCTATAATTTATTAAAGTATTTTGTATTAAGATTTATTTCAATAAAAGTTTATGGGTAAGAACAAATCCCAAGTTAAAATCTTACTTGCTTTTGGATCCAAAATAGAGGTTGTAACGCTGAAACTGTGAAAGAAACTATATCCTGGACACAATCATGGTCACTATCCCTTAGAACTTTTTCTGTAAACTTTTCTTATAAATGGCCAGATAGTGAGTATTTTTGGCTCTGTGGGACATACAATCTTTGTCAAAATGAGTCAACTTCACCTTGGCCGTGTGAAAACAACTATAGATAATATGTAATGAATGAGTATTGTTTTGTTCTAATGAAGCTTTATTTATGGACCCCAAAATTTGAATTTTATGTACTTTCACATGCCAAAACATATGATTCTTTTATTTTTTTCCCCAACCATTTAAACCATATAGAAACATTCTTAGCTCTTAAGCCATATAAAAACAGGTGACAGGGAGATTTGGCTCAGGCCATTGTTTGCCTTATAACATAAAAATACACTGAATTTCTTTTAGTTCAACAGCTGAGAATACAGAAGATATTGAGATTAATCATTGCTTTTCCTGTGTATTTCTGCTGTGATTTTATATGTCTTTATCTATGGCATATGGTATTCTATGTCTTTGTATCTTAGTGGGGATTGATTCATAGATATACACATTTCATACAAAATTAAAAGGATATTTTCACATCCATATGTTTTATATAATATGCATAATTAAAAATAACATTATAATGTTTTCTCTATCTTTTGGTTTCCTTTAGAATTATCTTTTCTGTTTCTGGTTTAGACCCTGGCTCAGAACTGGGTGGGTGGGGACGAAACCGAATAATCAGCCCAGGATAAGCTGATGTCCTTTAAAGTCTGAGGAAATTTCATACATGAGGTTTCCTTTCTTGGCTTTATTTCCTGCTACAGGATGACAAAGGCAGATAAAACCCTCTTGCTAATAGCCTTTAGGCTTCAATCACAGGACCCGTGGCAGAAATCCAACCCCAGTAAAACCCAGGGGGCCTTGCTGGCAATTGGGTGGCGTACTCGCCTCTCTCTCCTCGCGTGTGCCTTTGACAGACACCTTTAATCCATCACTGCGTTCTCTCCTGCTCTGCCTGGATGTGTCTCCAGATTTCTGCTAAAGCTCAGTGCTGCTGGCATCCACTACCAATCAAACGCAGGCACACTACAGGAAACCGATTTGCCTCTTCTGCCTTATTTCTCTCAGTCTCGATGTCACAAAAGCTCAGATGTTAAAGTTGATCATGTGAAGAATAGTGGAAGAAGTTGGGAAGGGAGACTCATGTGCCTTTCAGATTTGGTCTTTTTTATTTGGACCATGAAATCTAGTTTTTGGTTTTTTTTTCATTTCCTTTTTTGAATCTTGGGGGAAGCAGCTTCCACAAAGGGGCCTGAGGTTTTAGTTGAAGACGCTCTCTGAACACACTGCTAGAAGTCCAGGGTCTGCTAGATGTTAGGGAGGAACAGTTCTAAAGTATTCAATCTCTATTAGACCACAGCTGGATCCTGGTCTTTGGTCTGGGAATTCAGTTTTAAGAAAAACATTAAGCGACAACAACTAGAGAGTATTTATTCAAAGAGCACGCCGGAGGAGACAAAGGGTCTGAACAGGCTGTCATACGGGGAAGAGCTGACGAACTTAACAGTTGGCTTGAAAAACAGAAAGGATGATGGAGCGCAATGGCTTGTCTTCATATGTTTACAATTTTATCACCTACAAGAAGGCACAGTTTGATTCGGGGTTGCTCTGGCGAATGTGTTTTTGTTTGTTTCTTCTCAATAACTGGATTAAAAATTGTGGTAAAATACACTTAGTATAAAATTTACCATCTTAATCGCTTATAAGTGTACAACTCAGTGGTAGTAAATATATTCACATTGTTGTGCAACCAATCTCCAGAACTTTTCTTCCTGCAAAACTGAAACTACCCATAAATCAGTTCTCCATGTCTCTTTCCCCGCAGCCCCTGGCCACTACCTTTTTACTTTCTGTTTCTATAAGTCTGACTATTCTAGGTTATTTCATGTAAGTGAAATTATACAGTATTTGTCTCTTTGTGACTGACTTCTTTCACTTAACATAATGTCCTCACGGTTCATTCATACTGTAGCATGTGCCAATTTTTTTTCCTTTTTAATGCTGAATAGTATTCCATTGTATATACGAGTATGTACCATGTTTTCTTTCTTCATCTGTGGATGGACACTTGGGTTGCTTCCACCTTTTGGCTATTGTGAACAATGCTGCTATGAACATGGGTGTACAAATATTTCTTTGAGACTCTGCTTTCAATTCTTTTGGGTATATATCTTCAGAAGTGGTATTGCCGAATAATATGGTAATTCTGTGTTTAATTTTTTTAGGAACTGCCATATTGTTTTCCATAGCTGTTGCACCATTTTACATTCCTACCAAGAGTACACAAGGGCTCTGATTTCTCCACATCCTCACTAATACTTGTCATTTTCTGGGTTGTGTCTGTGTGTATGTTTTGATAGCAGCATCCTAATGGTGTGTGGTGCTATCTCATTGTGGTGGGAAGTGTATCTTAACCTATGGGAACCCATGCTTTTTTTTTTAAAGATTTTTATTGGGGAATTGGGGGATGGGAACAGCGCTGGGGAATAGGGGGAAGAGGAACAGACAAGTTGCTGTCCTTTTGTTCTTCAGTCTAGTTGTGGAGAACGTTGCTTCACTGGCCCAAGTTGGCACCATCATTGCGCTCTTCCTGGGTGAGGCAGATCAGTCGCCGGATTCTGGACGGCCTCTTGCCTCTCACGCTGGCTGCTGTCTGCTCACGGTAGCTCATGGCAACCCCCTGCAGCAGGGGCTGCAGCCTACTCTGTCGCCCCAGCTCCAGGTTGAGCTGTTGTTCAGCATCTTAGCTGTAGAGGGCAGTGTCACTGGCCCTCATATGTGGGATCCGAACCGGGGCCCTCTGGTGTGCCAAGCCAGAGCTCTTAACCAACGCGCCACTCGGCAGGCCCAACCCATGCTTTTTTTGAAAGAAGATAAAAAACTCAAGCCCTTTTAAAGTGTTAAGAGTCAACATATATTTCATTCATATTTTAACAGCAAGGGGAAAATAAAGGATATGTCAATGTGATGGGATTATGAGTGAATTAAATTTTATTCTTGATGCTTTTATGTAGTTTCCAAACTTTACCCAAAAATATGTATCATTTTAATCATCAGAAAAGGAAAATATTATAAAAAGTAATGAACTCTTCATTACTAAGAGATTAATTACAGGCTGTAAGTTTAACTTTTACTTTTTTTTTTTTTTTGGTTAGAGCTCTATAGAAGAAGTCCTTCCTTGGATGGTAAATTGGAATAGATGGCCTAGAGATTCAACTTAAATTTTTCCTCTGATTTTTACAGTAGACAGAACATTGATTGGAGCCAGAAGACCTGAGAGCTCGAATTAGATTTGTATCTATCCTTACCCACCACTTACGTTGGACAATCCATTTTAGGTTTTAAGCCTTTGTTATGTTTGGATATAGAATGAGGGTGAATAATAGCTTTAACCTTTCTAATTTCCCAGCATACTGCAAAGACAAATGAAACGATGGAACATCTAGCAGGGAGACATCCCGTGTGTCATTGTTTTTCAGAACAATACTTGAGATGTTTATTCCGGTACTGTACCCAGAGGCTTAGCAATGACGTCACAATGCCAGGGCTCTGCATCCCAACCCTTCTCTGGCTGTCAGATTTCCCTGGAGCAGGTCATACTCTGACCTTTCAAGGCTGAGTTACGTGCATTTTCCCTTGTATTTGCTAGTGCCTAGGGTACAGCTCAGGTGCCCAGAATTATATTATATCCCTCTAGTCCCCCCTGGGTAGGAGCTCTGTCTAATTCTGGGTTTGGTTGGCCATAAAAAGCTGTTGATGCCCAATCGATGTTAAAGGAGCCCAGCTGAGTTGCTTCTCTGCTCCTGTGTGTTGTTACTTGACCTAAAATCATTTGATTGTATGAGTTTGGAGCCTTCTCTGGAGCCCTCTGAACTTTCTTGGGAATTGTTAAGACCTCTTCAGCAGAGAGCAGTTAGAATAAGGTTGACAAGACAGAGCTGTGAAGCTGGTGAAAATTGTAACTGTGACTGTGCTGGAATGCAGTGGAAACGGGTTGAAAGATTTGGACCTTATTCTTCTCTGCTGCCACCAATGTTCTGGTTTATTATGGTTTCCCCAACCTGACCAAAGGAGGCTGGTCTCTGGGATCTTCAAGGTTCCTTTGGGGGTGATTGTCTGTGTAGAGCTTATGATTCTGAGAGAATGACCTAGGTTCCAGTCTGGCCTCTGTGAGGTTTTGGGGAAATCATTTCAAGTCTCTGAGATTCAATGTTCTCATCTGTAAAATGAGGATAATATTTATATCATAACACTATTGTATTATATGAAATAAAATATATATAATATCCAGGGCTGTGTCTAGTGCCCGGTAAGTTCTCTAAGTATTCTTGCCTGCCCTCCCTCCCTTAAACAGGGGTAACTTAATCTCCATAAAAATTACCTAATTGAGACTTAGAGGGCCCTATCAGGGATACTTATATTCTACAAGGGAACTCTTATGGATGGTGCCAAATAAAACAAATCTGGACTTAGTAAGGAATTACTTTATTTGAAAGGATTATTGCAAGAGACCATCGCAATTGGGAGAATTCAAGTGTCTAAGGAGAATGCAAGTGTATAAAGAGGTGAGAAGTGGTTTTCTGTTATAGAGGGGAGTAAACAAGGCTAGAAAGAACTGGGATGAAAGGGTAACATGGTTGGATGGTAGATCAGAGAATACTGTATCCTGATGCCAGCCTGTTCTCAGGAGGGGCTGTATGCTGGCTCAGGCTGAGAGTGGGCCAAAGTTCAGAGCCCTGGAGGAAGGAGAGAAGCTTAACTAAAGTTTGGTTAACAAGCATTTTGTCCAATTGATCAGCAGTGATGAAGTAATCTAGCTAGTCATTTATGGGAATTTGGAGGGTCAGGGTGTAGCCTTGTCATAGTCAGCAAAGGGGCATCCTTGAGTCTTATCTCAATCCTTTGGGGAAGGGTGGCTTTTTAAAAAAATTTTTTTTTTTTGTAGTAAGCTGTTTCTGGGACATGAAAGGGGGGGGGGGACTTTCTCCATCTTCATCGTTTTCCAGGAGCATAGGGCACAGGGAAAATTCAACATTGTCAATGGTAAAACCTTCAGGATCCAAACAAAGTCACTCGATTGGTGACATCCTTGCAGGATGTTGATGGGTGAGTCAGATCTTTCCAATGGCCCTCAATGCACACTGTGCTGAGCACCCACTGGTGGAAATCTGGAGTGAGCGCTCCTGCCCCTGACAGATGAGGTCAGTGGCCTGTAGGAGGACAGGCAAGGGCATGAGAATGAGGTCACCCACAGCCGGCATATCTCTGGTTCCTCCCACCAAGCTCCAGCTGACCACACACAGCCCCATTTTTAAAAATCCAAGTGGAGAAGGAGACGGAAGATTGTTTCAGTTTTCTAGGCTCATGTCTTCCCACTGATAGAACTGGGAGAGTCTGGTTATCAGCAGCAATGTCAACAACCAAACTCTTAGCTGAGCTGAGCCTCCCTTCTGGAGGAATGTGTGTGTGTGTGTGTGTGTGTGTGTGTGTGTGTGTGTGTGTGTGTCCTGGGGAAAGGCCTGGGTTAGCCAATGTGTGTGTGGAGGGGGTACTCTGAGGGCTCAGGGTAGCAGCTCTTTACCATCCCATTGAGCAGTATTATGTTTATGTATTTTCCCAGTGGGTACAGCCAGTGCAATAGGTCACTGAGGGCAGGTCCACAACACCTTACCTCCTTCCATGTCCACCTTTATATTACTGCTAATGGTGCCTATGTCAGGTTTGCAGAGAAGTCAAGGTACAAGGATAGGAACTGTCTGCCCAGGGAGCTCCCTTTCCAAAAGGTCCTTTGCCCAGTATGAGGATTTTTACCAGGGCCTCCTTGTCCACCAGGTAAGCAAAGAAACAATAAAAAGTGATTAAAAATTACAAAGAAGTTAATATAGCCATATAAACACACGGATAGGTGGACCCTGTTGCACTCCTTCTGCCTGCCTTGAGAAGATGGGCTGCGTGAGGACACGCCCCAGGGCCCTGGCCTGGTGTGGGGATCATGGTGTGCATTCCCTTAAGTGGCGGTGGGTCCACTGTGTAATGTTAGCTCAAGGCCTAGGGTTTCAGTTTCTGCCCACCGCAAAGGAAACCATGCTAAGGACAGGAGGCTGTGTTGGAGCCACAGCTGTCCTATTCCAGTTAATTCTCTGACTTGTCTCTATTCTAAATACTAGTTGAAGATTCTAAAACCCTTTCCCCCCCCTTTCTACCCATCTTGGGGTATGTTGACCTGAAAGCCACTTTCATAATAATACTACTTTACATATTTGTATGCCATTTTACAGATGACAGTACCAAGAGTCATATCATACTGTCATAAAAAGGGTGCTGGGCATTGGACGAGGAGGAGGCCAGGTTGGGTCTCAGGCCAGCTGGGGCATCCCTGATAAAGTCACTGTCCCATCGCATAGTCCAACCGTAGCTGTGCTGTGTATTGCAGTTGTCTTGCTTCCTAATTCAACGCCTGAAAACCTGTGGAACGGGGAGCAGTGTGGACAGGAGATTGGATCTAAAAAGAGAAGAGGGTCCCAGGCACGAGACCCAGCTCCACCACTAACTGACGGGCTGTGTTACCCTGGGCAAGACCTCTCCGCGTAACAGGATTGTAACTAGAACGTAATCTCAGGCTGCTCGTCCTGCTTCCAGCCCCACATGAGGAGTCACGACCTTTCCACTGCAGTCAGAGAAGGGACAGCCCGCAGGGCAGGCTATGAATAGGGAGGGTCCCGGGATGCACTGACTTCCTGTCATGAAAGCCCCTAGGACCTACTGGCACCGGCTCCCTGCTTTCCTGCAGAGAACTAGCCGCGCTGGCTCCCCTTTGCACCTCCACCGCCCTCGCTGGCCTCAACCCCCCACGGGATGGGTGGGCAGTCTTGGTTCCCACAAGAGGGGAGAGACCAGGGCGAGAGGCATGGGGGGAGGCACGCTGGGGAGGGGGTTACCAACCTTCCTCAGGGGCACCTGAGAACTGGGCGCTCTGGGAAACCACAGCCTGGGCGAGTAATGATATTGGCTCTAAGAGGGGTAATTGAGAAGAAAACAAACGTAGGTTCCTCCTCCCCCTTGCTCCTGGGGGACTGAGGCGTCCTAGCTGTGTCGGGAGAAGCAGGAAGGATGTGCCCGGCTTTTGGCCCCAGGTGAATCAAGTGCAGAAAGTAGATAAAAAAGTATCCCTCGCTAATGCCACGCCCCTTCCTCTCCCCACCCCCAATAAAGTCTCCGGACAACCTGTGCACCCCGATCCTTCCAACTGGACGCAGCCATCCCGAACTGTCAGACAGGCGCGGGCACCGCCTGGGTTATCCTGCGTCCACCTGAGGTGGGCGCGCAGCTCTCGCTGCAGCCTCCTCCTCCGTCAAGGAGGGGCGGCAACCCGTGGGGTCAGAGGCGGAGCAGACTCTGGGTGCGCTTCAGTGCGGGGAGGGAGTAAGCCTTTGGCAGGCAAAGGGTGTGGGTCCCACAGGAAGTCACGGCCGCTCACCTGGGCCCTGCCCGGCCCGCTGAGATGGGCTCCGTCTCCTCCGCGCTGGCGCGGTCCCGCAGCACCGTGGTGCAGTTGGGCTCGCCGCCACCGCAGCCCGAGGCGCCACCCGCTGCTCCCGCTACTCGCAGAGACCGATTCGCTTTCTCCAAGACCCGAAAGCTTGGACGCGGGAGTGGAGAGACGCCCACCCCGCCGGCAGCCTGGGAGGCTCAGCCCGCGGCCGGGAGCTTGGAAAGGAGAGCGAAGTTAGCGAGCCCGGAGCTGTCCCCGGTGCTGAAGAGTGCGGAGAGCATGTCCCAGCTCGACTTGCCCCGAAGCCGCAGCGCCACGGGTAAGTCTCCTTATCAATACCAGGAGACCTATGGGGGAGGGGGGGGGCTTTTTACCTTCAGGGAGAGACATGAAGGCTCTGTCTCCCAACGGGGTTCCGCTTTTCCTGTCCTCTTGCACGTAAGTTCTTTCACAAGTTAAAACTCATTTCTGGTTCAATAGGGGATTCTTTCAGAGGGACCGTATTTCACAGGGGTTTAAACAGTAGCTGGCAAGGCACCCTAAGGATTCTTTCCCCAGCTTTGTTCTGGCGCCGGCACCATCGGGAGACGTCTCCCTTGTTTGGAAAGAACAGGATAAAGGAGGCGCACTTTCCCGTCTCCTCCCGGGGGAACTGGGAAAAGGGCAAGGAGATTCCTGCTCGTCCAGGATTTAGCTCCACGTGTGAAGGAAACCGGTATATGAACTCGTCTTTTCTGAAGGGACTTGAGGTGTGCAGCTGGAGAAGACATTTTAAGAAAAGGAAGCAAAGGAGAAATGAAAAGCACACATAAGATTTTGAGTCAGAGGTGGGTTTGAGTCTCCATCTGCTGCTTTCATTGTGATCTTGGGCAGGATACTCTCCCTGTGCCTCAACTGTATCACCTGTGACATAGGGAGTCTATTAGCATCTCACTAGGTGGCTGGAAAATCCAACCAGACACAGTGCATGTAGAAAGTACTATGAAATTATAAGGTGCTATGCAAATGAATATTCAATATTATGCCTGAGCCAGATCTCTGAATTTCTTCAGCTGAAAGTGAAGGGAATAGTGAAACTTTTCAATATTTGGTTTGATGTATTCAAAGGCTCCACTTCATAGGGTAGGTCCTATTTTTTTTGTTAGTGGGAAGAAAAGTCCTTAGTTGGTACATGTAATTTAAAAAATCTCTCACACTAGCCTTTTGGTCTCATACATGGATTCCTATTTCATCCCAAGCAAGGTTGTGATGCTCACTGCTATTGTCTGTTGCGTTTTCAAGAGGGTTTAGCGGATTCAGTGGTTCCTCTTAGAGAAAAAGATGAAGTTAGTGGAGAGGGGGATTGGTTTACACTTTGACTCACGAGAGGTAAGGGTATATGTATCCTTATTCTTTTGAGAATTTTCTTTTAAAAAATATTGTGAGTTTATCCACTAGCTTTTATTTGTTCTAGTTTCATTTGAACAACCTTTTAAAACAAAAATGGAAAGGAGATACATGCACATTGTCCTTGCAATGGGGGACTTATCATTGTAAAACAGGTTAATTTTTTCCATTCATAGGTTGTGTCTTGGTGGTATTAACGGAGAGACAACCAGACCTGGTCAGGATACCTGGGCTCTGCTAAGCTCTGTATTGTAGGGCAGCAGATATATATTTTCTAAGCCTGTACCATCTGCTCTTTTAAAATGAGTACAAATGAAATTGCACCATCTCTTATGCCATCATTTTCAAAGGAACTTACGGAGATAAAAATGGTTTGTAAACTATAAGTATGGTACGAGTGTAAGGCATTGTTAAAGTACTACATGGGGGTTTAATATTTTCTAATGTGTAGAATGTAAATTTAGTTTTTATATAATCTTATCATGGTCTATAATAGTTACATAGGATGAAACATGGAATTCCTTTGTGAAGCTCTTCAATATTAATTTGTGTGTGTGTGTGTGCACACTATCAATTGAGTTACAAATATATGTATTCATGGAAGACATACCATATTTTTTACATTTTTGATGATGTAGACATAAGATTCAGATATTACAATCAATTCACACATTCATAATACCTGAAAACCAATTTCTAGGAATTTGCAATAAATTAATTTCTGTTCTGAATTTGATGAATACACCTTGGAAATACTATTAATTTTAACTTGTTGATTGTACAAGAATTGGTTTTTGTTCTTTTTTTGTTTTTCATTTTTAATCTCCAATTAAAAATGACATTCTGAGTTTTATATCACTTAGGATGCTTATGCAAAGTTATTCATTTTTAATATTTTGCTCTTTTTTGTAAAAAGAAGAGTGGTATTGAGTTTAAATAGTTGAAGTGTGGTGGGCGTAGATAGCTGGAATTGCAGATGAGGCTCAGTTTTATCATCTGTAGAAATGAGGTGAGTTGCCCTCACCTGTGAAGCTGGGTGGCCCATTGTTGGGCCAGATTGGATTTCTCCACATACCAGATAGAACAGCACAGAACTTGTGAATCCAAGAACAAAGTAGCTATATTGCAAACCAAAACTTGTGGTTTGCAAGCCAAGCTGAATATATGTGTGCTATGTGCCAGATGCTATTTTCTGAGCTGGTGGGATGGATAATTTTATTGTTTTACTCATTAGGTTATTAAGGCACGGAGAGATTAAGTAACTAGTCACACAGCTACTAAATGACAGCCAGAATTTAAGCCCAGCTCATCTAGCTCTATAGGACTAGTATAGAACTAGTATAGCCTATAGAACTGTATTCTAGCTCTAACTATATTCATATCCACTTTTCTATAACACTTAAGGGTTGTGTGTTTACTTCCCATTTGTTAGTCCTTTAGTTTATTATTTAGTGAAGTCCTTTGAGAGTTTTGTCTTATCCCATCTATGGTCAGGGGAACCAAGGGAAAGTGCATTGTTCCTGGGAGGGAGGGGTCAGAGTATTCAGGAAGAAACAGTCACCTTGGGTATGACTGTGGTGGTAATTAAACCCAGAGAACTTTAAGGAGAAAGTAAAACTCAGGATGCAGTCAGGTCAGCAAGGCCAGACATCTCTCCTCGTCTAAATAAATGCTTTGAGCCACTGAGATTCATTTTTTTTTAAATATTTTTTTTTATTGGGGAATTGGGGGATGGGAACAGCACTGGGGAATTGGGGGAAGGGGAACAGACAAGTTACTGTCCTTTTGTTCTTCAGTCTAGTTGTGGAGGACGTTGCTTCACTGGCCCAAGTTGTCATTATCATTGCGCTCTTCCCAGGCAAGGCAGATCAGTCGCTGGCTTCTGGACGGCCGCTCACGGAGGCTGCTGGCCGCTTACGCTTGCTGCTGGCTACNGCAGTGTCACTGGCCCTCACATGTGGGATCCGAACCGGGGCCCTCTGGCATCCCAAGCGAGTTCTTAACCATCGCGCCACTCGGCCGGCCCATGGAATTATTATTATTATTGTAATTTTAATCTTAAACTTGCTACCCTTAATATTAAAATAACAGAAAAAGTAGACAAAAGGGCCTGTTATCTTTTGCAGCCCTCTCCCCCACCCCCACTGCCTAACGCTGTGACCGGCACTAAATAAGAGTAGTTACCAAACGCACTGTTGAATCGTCAACATGAAATGTGATGTAGGGAGCTCCCTGCCAAGGTGTTCGGCATAGAAGAAGTGCTTATTGAAAGGAATCGGGCTGAGTCACGGACGGGCTTCATGTTGACTGCAAATCGAATCCACAGGCAAACCGAACCAAGATCTCCACAAATTTCTAGAGGACAAGACCGTGGTTGCCTTTCTGTTTCCACACCTCAGGTCGCCGTTATGAGGGATTTTAGTGCTGGTGTACATTTCTGATATGCCTTAAAAGACACCCTGCAGCTCTCACTGCTGGGAGCCAGCGTTGATTATGTCATCAGAGACGAAGGGATGGAGCTGGGGATTTAAGTGCTGCAGGGTTAGGACTCAGAACAGGGCAAAGGGAGGTCAGACATTTTGGGAAGCAGAAGTCTGCGCGGGAGAGAGGTGGGGATAAATGGTGTCAGAAAGCTGCCCAGAAGCACGGGGTCCAGGCCTTGGAGCTGTGATCTTTCTCCTACCTCTTGGAGTTTAAAAAATGTCCATTTATCAATGTCCTTGCCCTGTTATAAAGCCTTAATGGCCAGTGAATTCTCTCCTCCGTGGAGAACTGAAATGCTTTCAGAAACTTGCGTGATGACGATGGAGTCAGAGGAGCAGTAGCTGATGATGTTCAAGCTGGGAGTCAGGAAGCTGGATGACCCAGGCTCCCACCTTCATTCCAGATGGGGCAGCCTGGCAGCCCTGCCACCCCAGCCCCAAGGCCACTGCGACAGGCCAGGGTACACACCCACGCATTTCTGCCTTCGCAGGGCTCCCTGCAACCCCTTCTCTGGGCACCTTCTTTGTCAGAGAGCTGTCAACATGATTACCTTTCTTTGTACTCTTATCCCAATGACTCACTTTTGGCACTTTTTTGGGGACTCACCTGGGTTCAGGAATAACTGCTACTATTTACGGAGCCCAGGTGCTGTGCTCACATCACACAATGACTGTTTCTCCCCGTTTCACAAATGAAACAACAGAGGCTCGGAGAGGGTGATGGGGGGCAGTAGGCGGTGGTCAGGAGTCTGGAGTCAGGAGTTTGGAGTCAGGAGTTTGGCGTCAGACAGACATGGGTTTGCTCTAGGGAAATTATGTAGCCTTTTAGGGTCTTGGTTTCTCCGAGTTATTCAATGGGGATAATGACATCTTCATTGCATGACAGACATAAGAATAAGTAGATAATGCATATCAAAGTGCTTAGCAGGCTAGCTGATGTCTAGGAATTCCCTATTAAATGGGAGATGCTATTAGTACTTCCTAACATGTGCTCAAAGTCACACACCAGCAAGTTGATAAAATCAGAATTTGAACTCAGGCCAAAGCCCAGATTCTTCTGCACTCTGTTGAAATGCTGCAGATTCTACCAAGGCCACTCCCCCCTCTCAGGAGTGCAAAGGCCATGTTAGCAGAGTTTGTGTGTTCCACCCGGGCTCTGATGTAGCCTGCACTCTGCTTCCTCTAGGCTGGTCACCCCTGTGGGCGTTCACTCAGGCCTTGAGCACAGAAGTCTCCCTCCTTCAGCCTCTTCTCCTCAGCTCTTTGAACAGTTTCCACCATGGTGTGCTTTCCAGATAATCCCTGAAATTTTTCACCAGAGAGACATTTCATAGTTTTCCACTACCTTTGCATCACTAGCAGACCATGCACCTTAATTACCAACCCCCAAGGGTTCCCATGAGGGTCAGATAACTTGGAACCTTTATGTGCACCTATTTCTCAACAATTAAAATTTCCACTAACAGCTTTACACAATGACAGCTCTATATGGCGTTATTTCTGAGTCCTTAGTAACCTGTGTTTTTTTCTTTTATCATTCTTAAAGAAAACATAACAAGTATACATTTCCAATGAATATTGAACTGCTTGTGGCATTGGGAAAATATCTCGTAAAATGTGGTTAAGGGGAGATATAAAATGGGGTGGGTGGTACTGCTCTCCTGGCAACAGCAAGACAAAATATATGATTCGAGTGTTGGCACAAATCCAGGCAAAAAACTTGACAGGAAATCCAAATTCAAGTGGCATAAGATTATGTTTTTAAATCGTATGAAAGCCAGGCCTGTACTTTCTAAAAATGCTGGGTCTTTCAGGCTTCTAGCTGCTGAAGCAAGCATGTTTCCTGGAATTATTCAGGAAATAACTACTGAATAGGATGCCTGATCCATCCTAGGAAAACGACAATAACTTACAATTGAAGTAAGGGCCAGCGTTGTCCCTTTAAGTCATAACCTTGTAGGCTGACTTTTCTTCTTGAAACAACTAAAAATGCTAAGCACGAAAGTGATGGTGTGGCCAGAACTTCAGGACAGCAGTCCAGGGGCATAGGGGGGTGGGGCAGGCAGCTCCAGGAAGCTGAGTGGGGTCTGCCCAGACAGCCCGCTCTGAGAGGCCAGCAGCGAGTCTGTGGATGCCTCCAAAGTCAGGACCCGGGACGAACAGGGGGAGAAAAAAGAAGGAAAGTTGAGCCTCTCAGAGCGGACTTCCATTTCTTTCTATTACCTCAGGCAAGGTAAGCCGTTCTGGGTTCATCTCAGCTTCCTTTGCTTCTGACAGGCTTGTCTTTCTGCTTGTTTACTCCCTTGTTTCCCACGGGGGTGGTGGTGGGGGGNTATGTTAAGATAGAAGCAAGGGGAGGAAGGGGGAACTGAGGAATGTCTTTTCTTTAACCTTTTATTCCCCGGCAGAAGCAAAGCAGGTATATAGAAGCAAAAAGAGCTGTTAGTTTTTTTTTTTGTTTTTTAGAGCCTAGCTGGAGTAGCTGAAGTATAATTTTTAACGTGAGTCTGTCTGGCCTAGGGTCCGGGCCGAGATCCTTACAATAGGTGCCTGAGGGTGCAGAGAAAGACATTGGGTACAACTTGGGTGCTACTCCTGGCTTTGCCTCTAGTTTGCTTTATGGCCTCTGTGGAGTAAGACACTTAGGTTCTCTGGGCATCTCTTCCTTTTCGATAAAACAAAGATAATGATACTGTCATTGTGGCAGTGGGCCCTAGACAAAGGCCTTCCCAGACCATGTGGTCACCAAGGATTTTGTGCGGGCTTCGGACAAAGACATTCCTGGACTATATGGTCATCAAGACTTCCCCGTGTAATATTTCCAAATTCCTACCTCACCCGTGGACCAGTCAGGAACTGGCACAATGGCCACATGTCCTAATAATAAATCTTAGCTGCCAACCTGGAAACCTCAGGGTATCTAACCCCAAATCCCACCTGATGAGGGGCTCAGCCTCTGGATGTGAATCCGCTGAGCCAGTGCCGGCATTAATAAAAGTTGCTTCCCACGCCTTGGTGTCCTGTCTCCTTGTCTGGGTTCCCGCAACATCATGTCTACCTCATGGGGTTGATGAGTGTACCAAGGAGTATAATGGACACTTGGGAAAGCAGACGGAGCTGCACAGCGTGATGACTTATTGATCGAGGGCGGGGGGGATGGGCATGCATCTGAGGGGTACACAGCTATCCTTACAGACTTCTGACTTTCATCCCATCTTTACAGTGGACTAGGTGTCCTGAAAAACTCTTCTTACAAATTCCTAGAATACTTGATAAAGCACAGCAAACATCTCTTTAAACACAGAGCTGGGATTGCAGAGAATTAAGGGAACCTTTTGGGGGTCAAGGAAGTGAGGTGGGGCTGCAGCTCTCGGTAACCAGGTGTTAACTGCTCTGGAGGCCTCAGGACTAGCTTAACTAGGGAATCGGAACTGAACCCCTGCATCAAACTAGGACCTTTGTGAAGGAATGTGCTGTAAGGAATTTTGCAATAAGAAAAAACAACAATATGTTATCTACTTTGTGCTGGGTTTGGGTGGAGAAAAAAAAGTTTCTTTTAAGCCTTTACCTCTACAAGTCTGCTGTTGCTTGCATTTAAGTTCCCGATTCACCCTCCTGGGGTGAACTGGGACATTATAAACTAGACTTTATAACATTAATATATACACCCAAATATATATAGTTGTGTAATGTACAGCAACATACACAATACAGTACACTTGGGTTGGCAGGGCCCTGGGTTCCAGGCACAGGGGAGGTACACACTTGCTCGAAAAGTAGATCCTTAACCCGGGCCCCACAGGCTCCCACGGGTCCTCTTGCTGAAATAAACGTTCCACCTAAAATTATACGTACAGACTTGCAAAGAAACAAGCCACTTTCAGCTGAGGTATTTTAAATGAGAAAAGCAAGATGGATAGAAATCGATGATAGCATGATCCCGTTTTTAAGAGAACAAACACTCGTCTCTCACACACGTACTCACATACACCCCTCTCTCTCTATGTTTGCATAGGATTCGATGAGCATAAACAGGGTTGTTAATATGGGTGACCTCCAAGGGGATAAGACAGAAGGAGGGGCAAGGGGGCGAGGAAAACTGAAGAAGAGGTCTCCCCAGTCCTGCCCCTCCCTTTTCTGCCTACCCACGCCACCCACCCTGTGCAGGGTTTGACTGGAGGGTGTGTTCCCCTGCCTCCCTGTCTCAGCCAAACAGCTCCAAGGAGCACCCACACCTTCTTGCATATGGAGGGCGTGGGCACCAAGAATGTGGAAAGTCACCAATGCCAGTGAACAAGTAAATAACAGCTATTGAAAATTAAGCTAAACACCAGTGTGGCTGCCATAATTAACAGTCCCCATTTATTTATTGCTGGCTATGTGGGAGGCACTTTGTAAATGCTTTATGTGTAAAATTAACTCCTTTATTTCTCATAACAACCCTATGAGGTAGGGACCGCCATTTTAATTCCCATTTTCCCCACCAGGAAAGGGAAGCACAGAAAGTCCAGAACTTGTCCCAGGTCTCAGGGCCCCATCCCCGACTGGGGGAGCCAGGATTCAGACCCAGCAGGTCCGTCCCCAGGGCAGGTGCTTGGTCACCAGGCGAGCACGTGTGTCTGCATGTGGAGGATTACGGACAATAGGGATGACTTATTGAGTTGGGGGAGGTAACATGGGTACGTTTGGAATTATTATTATTATTATTATTNTAATATTGCCTTTAGTGTATAAAATATAATTATTATGATATATCTATTAGAATGGGTATAAGATCTTCGTCCTACTGGGGGGCATCCAAAGGGGAATTTAAATCTTTTAAGATATAAAGCAGTATCTGTTTCTCAGTCAGAGCTTCAGAATTTGTCACGATTGCAGTGCGTTTGTCCATGTCAGATACTGAGGCGCAGACGGCTCCCGGCAAGGATCTTTACATTGATATTAACTGAGATTTGTCTTTAGTTTTTACTGTATGTGAAATATTTATCAGGTTTTGACATCAATGTAATAATACTTCTCTTTACAAAAATAACTTAGAAGTGTTTCTTTCTATATTTGAGACCAGGGGTCGGCAAACTGCGGCTTGCGAGCCACATGCGGCTCTTTGGGTATGTACGTGTGGCTCTGAAGTAAAATTGAAAATGAAAATAAAGCTATCATAGTTTCATTTATAAAATTTTTAAAGGATATTATTCACATAATGGTGATTTTATTTGTGTTATGGCTCTCGAATAATTTTTACATTGTTGTGAGGGACAGGATTGGCTCTTCTGTCTCAAAATTTTGCCGACCCCTGCTCTAGACAAATTTAAGTATCATTGAAATTACTTGCTCTTTGAAAATTTGTACAGTTCTGCTGGAAAACCTTGGGACTTTTGCCTTTTGGGGGGGGGAATTTTTTGAAAATCTCTCTTCTCCAGAAACGAAATCGCTTACAGTTTTTTTTTTCCTGGGAATCCTCAGCCAAATTATATTTTCCTAGAAAAAGATCTATTTCATTCAGATTTTAAAATGTATTTATTTAGGGTTGAGTAGTCTTTATAGCCTCTATGAATTTTACTTAATATTTAAGCAGGACGGGCTTGAGCTCCCCTACCAGTTAGTGGGCTGTGCACATGCCTTCTAGTCACCCCAAAAGTCCGATTTCTAGGTTCTGTGGTGTTGCCCCTTTCTTCCCTCCCGTTGTCACTGCGGCCTCATTGGCTACTGCTCTGATTCCATCTCTCCCCAAAGTACCACTGGCCAAGGATTGCGGCTCTAGCAGCTTACAGAAGTTTTGGGGACAGAGGAGGAGATAGGTAACTTGGAGCTCGGCACAGCAAACAACTTAAAATCGTCCATTAAACTCCCCTGCTCTTTCCTTCCTGTTGTCTCTTGGCCTACCTCTCGTTGCTGTGCTCTTTTCTTTTTCCGGCCTACTGTTGTCTTCCCTACTCTTCACAATTCTTCTCACTTATTATGGGGACTTTTCCAGTTCTCTGGAGCTTATCTGTTCACACAAAACCCAGCAATAATGGTGCCTTGGGATGATGGAATCTGGATGTAACACAACTGACAACTTTCTCCTCCCTCTGCCCAGCTGGATTTTAAATTCCAGCCACTTGGGAAGGTGGCGGACCATGGTGGGTGAGGACTCCACCTGACCGTGTGGAATGTCCTCAGTTTAATGTAAAGGATTCCTGAGCCCCATCGGGACACTGTCTGTCTTCCAGGGGGAGAAGCCACAGCTGGTCAGGTGCCAGGTCTGAGTCCTGTGCAATCCTGGCTTTCCCCTCCTCTTCCCACTGAGGTCGCATCCACTTCGTGCAGGGTTTTGACTGGAGGGCATGCCTCCCTGCCTCCCTGTCTTAGCCGAGAAAAACCGAACTGCTCCAAGGAGCACCCCCACCATCCCACATGCGTGTACATTATACAGTAACTGGAAACCCTTCTGAAAAATACTGCTTTTCATTAACTTTGCAAGAATGCAACTTTAGCATTTCATGCAATTGGATTTCCTAGGTTCCATTTTTTTTTTGCATTATAGAGGGATTTTATTGTAAACATCAACATGTTTTGCTGAACAAGAGGGAGTATGCAACCAGCTTTGAATAACATTTTTTCCCCCTCCTACGCTAGAAATAGAGGTCCTCAATGGCATGTGGGCACGTATAATGTTCTCCTCCTATTGCTCTCGCACAGTTTGTACCTGAGTGTGTTGTATTTGAAAAATACAGAATTTACCTATTTTCCCCTGCCAAGCTAAGAGTCCCTCGGAAAGGCTTTCTTTTCTTTGGTTTTTTAATCCCAGCCCCTAACCCTGGGCCTGGCTCATGGTAGGAGCTCAAGCAGTGTGATGGAAGACGTCATAGGAGAGGCCGGGGATAAGTCAGTATATTGCTGTGATAGTGTTAAGTCCAGACAATTAATAAAGAGGCTGGATATCAAATTAGGGTTCCGAAGATTTTATTAAGCTGAGCTCAGCGACCATCTCCCCAGTTAAAGGAAAAATGGTACCCCAGACTCAGGGGTCTGGTTTTTATAAGGCAGGGCTATATGCAAAGTAAGTTACAGAAGCTAAAAAGAACGTGTAGTTATTCCAGTTAAAANTTTTATTAAGGCTGGTGATTGGTTCCCTTCTCCTCTCACATCATATTGTTGTGAAGATTAAATGAGATATGGTGTCAAAACCCAAGAGGGGACCTGGCATATATTAAGCATGGCTGTTTTGTATGGTTTTTTTTTTCAGAGCCTTGGGGCCCCACTTAGTGGTAGAAAGGAAGGAACAGGTTGATCCATTTTCAATAAAAAGGACACCTCCAAATAAACAAATAACCAAATAAAACAACCGAAAAAACTTCCACCGCTATCTGTCCCTTGTGTAATAATCTGCAGTAGATTATCTGAGGCTCCCATCTTTTCTTAGAAATCCCTCTAGATAGGAGAGACTTTGGCATTATTGAGTAAAGTGATTTTTGGTTAATAATCTGTGTTAAAATTATTGGGGCTCTTTTAATTTTCAGTTGTATCCCTTTCTTTCCTATCTTTTCTTGTCCTATTGTTTTCACATTTGGAAAAGGCGTGTCTTGCAGTAGGTACTTTCAAAGTACAACCAATATTTGTTAAATGGGGGTCTTGGAACATTATCTTTTTTATTTCATTGTCTGCTTCTTGGTTTTCATCTAAGTTCTTTGTGACTTCTGATGAGGTTACCATTGTGGGGAGGAAAAGTTTTCCTCTACCCACTTGGATTTATGGTCTGGGGCCTGCAAATTAATTGATAATAGACAGTTTAACAGGAGAAAAGATGGGTTTATTTAAGTGCTCACCTGATGGTATACTTAGTAACGGGTAACTTGTTGAATAGCCAGAGGTTAATTAGGTTCATATACCAATTTAACAAAAAAATGATGGGCAGTTTAGGGCTTTAGTGGGAAAGTATGGAAGGTTCTATCTGGCTTCTGGACGCTACCATTAGCTGAAATCATGCACTTCCCAGGGCTAAGAGTCAGTGTATATGGGTGTGTATGAATGGCAGCTGTATTTTTTGGAGGCTCTGCTTAAGTTTAGATAATGTTTCTTTCTGTTGCTGCTGATCAGATGTTTTCAGTTTAAAGGAAATTTTATACCACTTTGGTGGGCTGTTAACCCCTCCATCACTATTTGCCTCTAACTCTGTCCTTTCATAAGTTAGGATCAGTGGTTTTCAAATTTTGGTATTTTTCATAATTATTTGGAGAGCTAATTCCAGAAGCCCAGGCTTGTTGTATGGGATAGGGCCAGGAGTCTTAGGATTTTAACCACATTTTCCAGGTGATTCTGTTACTACCAAAGCCACCTGGAGTCTTGCTGAAACACAGAATCCTGGGCCTCAACTTTAGCGTTTCTGATTATTAAGTTAGGCAAGCAACCTGAGAATTTTCATTTCTAACAAGTTCCCAGATGCTGCTGGTCAGGAGATCACACTTTGAAAACCACTGGTCAATGCATGGAAACCACTTAAAAGGGACCCTGTTCTTGGGCGTATTGTGTTAGCCATGATGGAGTTCTTGATTTGGGATCGTGACAGATGCTGTGGGGGAGGGAGACTGGATTTAGGGCAGCTTTCATTTACCCCATCTTGCTGCTTCACCTGCCCAGCCCCTTAGGACCACTCTCTCGACACTCTCTAAAGTGTTAGGATAACTCTGAGTCTTTTGCACTGATGCTTGTACTTTGGGGTTGTTTTTTGGAAAATTTTAGCTGAATTAAAAGGACTGATGATTAATGTGAAAACAAAACCAAATCGAGGCAGGCTGAGTGGCTCAGTTGGTAAGAGCACGAGCTCTGAACAACTGGGCTGCCAGTTCGATTCCCACATACACCAGGGATGCTGCGCCCTCTACAGCTAAGATGGTGAACAACAGCTCGACCTGGAGCTGGGATGCC
>NW_017732159.1:292557-300173 GCF_001890085.2 Hipposideros armiger
GTTTACAAAGGCCCTAGAAAGTCTCTCTACCATTTGATCTTTAGGACAGTTTCCTGAGGTGGATGGGACAGGTGGCCTTGTTGTTCCCCTTATCGAAGAAAGGAAATTTAAATCAACTTTTTGTTTCTTATTGATGATATGCTTTAGTTTGATCACTTGCAGTTAGTTAGACTTTCAGGTGGCCCATTATTAATTCCTCCAGGAAGCGCGGTGCCAGGGAGGGGAAGAAGCTCTGGAATCTTAATCCTTGGCTCTGATGCTTACTGGCTGTGAAAGTCACTTCTCTGGAGCCCACTTCCTTCTCTGGAAATGGAAAACGGTATTGACCTCACCTAAATAAGGTAATTTGTGCAAGGCACTTAGCATATGCTTCGGGATGTGATAATCACTTAGAAAACATTGGTTATCTCTACAGATAAATGAACGTGTCAGAGAGGTAGGTGCCTTTCCTGGAGTCCCACAGCCAGCAGATGGCAAAGCTAGGATAGACATTTTCTGATTTGTAATCAGTTCTCTTTCCTTATGGCAGGATGATTCTTTGGTGGAAATAAAACAGTGTAGTGAGGAAGGTAAGGAAGAGAAGGCTGTAGAACCAGAGACAGTCTAAAGGCAGAGGGGGAGCAAGGAAGGAAACCCAAAGCAGTTCATTTGGTGTTAGAGGCTTGGGGCTCTAGGTGACCCACTTCTGGGTGAGGACGTCAATCCCACATACTTATGTCATCTTTAGTGTTACAGTGTCTGTATTTTACTTGAACTGTTTAACCTGGACAGTGGTGTGTGTGTGTGTGTGTGTGTGTGTGTGTGTGTGTGTGTGTGTGTGAGTTTTAATCTGCTTTGAAGTTTGGGTAGTTAACATTAACACCCTAATCCGAAGTACTCAGTAAGAAGTGTATTGCTCTGTGCTTCAGTGATTCCTTTATCTACTCCAAGAATATTCTTTAGTCCCAGTTGCATTGGAAGTGTCTAGAAATGGCGCGTGCCTGCCATGCCCTCTACACATCACCAGAAAGATGGAGAACTGAATTTTCATGGAGCTGCTAATGGGGGGCCCCCCATCCCCCAAGGGCTCTCTCTCTCTCTCACTGTCTCTCTTCGTTCCTACTATTTTTTGAGTGCCCTCTTAGCAAGACATATCTTTTATTTTTTATTTATTTATTTTTTTTAAGCAAGACATATCTTACTAAACACTCTGAGGATACTAGAAAATCATTAATTTGGACGATGCATGAATTAAAGTAAAAGTCCAAATTCAGTAACAGGCTCTTTCCTCCAAGCTTCACCCACCAACACTTTTTTTGTTCCCAGCTTACAGATTTCAGGAGGATTCCATCACGTTGCCATTTTTTCCTGCCAGTCAGAGTGCTGGGCTCCCTTACTGATGCCTGATCTTCCTAACAGGCCTCAATAAAACTTAAGACACAATGGGGGGAAAAAGGATCATTAGATCAGTACGTACATAATCTATTTTTTATTCCTCTGGGCATCGCGGTGGGCTTTGCCTGAAGCCCAAACGCTCCAAGGGCTGAGTTGACCTTGTTCCATGTTGCTTTGAAGATTGCGTGGCAGGGCTATTTGGAAAAAGAGTTTTCTTTACTTTTCAAACCCTGTCTGGCTGTAGTTTGGGAGGCCGCTGAGTTAGTCCCTGGACTTTGATATTCTAACAACTGGGCATCGACTTCTAGACCAGGAGATAAGAAGTGTTACTTATCTGAGGGGATCCTCTTCAGAAAAAAAGCCTCTGTTCTGAAAGAAAAAGTGAATCTCAGCCTAGAAATGTATGTGCTGCTTTATCTTCTTATTCTGAATCTTGCTTTGTAATGATGCTTTTGGAAAGCAAGCAGTGTCTTTTTTTTTTTCTGATTGGATAAGTGTGGATAAAAAAATTAATCGTTATATTGCAGAGGAACAAGAGTAACGTTTCTTGAGCACTTATTATGTGCTAAGGCACTATTCTGAGCATTCTTTACATAGCAGCATTACACTAGGAAGTAAGTGCCACAGTTATTTCCTTTTTATCTGCTGCTGTGGGAACAAAGAGTTTGTGAAGAGGACAATAATGCTGTAAAAGTTTCCAGCAGCACATTTTATAGTTATCTTCCATAATTTTAATGTTGTGGTCTAAATATCATCCGTAAATAAATCAACAGATTGACTGCCTTTGTCAGTGTGTGATTTTTATTAGCAGTAGTGGGGCGTTTTTAGGATCAGCTCCTTAAAACTAGGGCTAACCAGTTGTCATTGCTTAAAAAAAGTTGTCACTTTTTAAAGGAAGCCAGTCGGAAACAGGATTTACTCATGCTTTGTACCAGCTTTGCTGGGTGCCCTGAGCTTTTCCTCTTGGTGCTGGTATCTGCGTCACTGGTCATTCCAGCGGGGAGCCACTCAGCTCACGGTGATTGCTTCAAGGCTGGCTGGACCGATAAAGGCCTGAGGGGGGCGGGCTTTGCTCTGTGGTGCTGTGGTTCACCAGAGGCCCAGAGCTTTGGTCCTCTGGAACGGTCAGGCCAGGTCAGTCTGCCCTGAGGGAGGCAGTGGCATTTGACAACACTGTCATCCTCCTGAGCCTGGGCCAAGCGTGTGGGCTGGGAGAGCGAGGCCTGGGGCGGGGGTTTAAGGCTGGCTCCGGCTGTGGTTGTTCTCTGGGCCTCTGCAGACTCACACAGGAGAGTAGGGGCCCCTCAGCCTCTCCCTGGTCACTTCTAACACAGCTCTTCACTGTTGGCAATGCCTCCCCACACCCCCCTCCCGACCACCAGACCTGTTCTGATTTAGAGAAGTGTGTTCTGATATAGCATATTGTGACTTGACCCCCAAAACACTGTTTTTCCAAAGACTATGTGCAGACCTGAGGCCTGAGCCTCATGCCATCTCTCACCCTGCTCCTGGCGTCCCAGAGGGCGGGTGGGAGAAAGGGAAGAGGGCCCTGGGAGGACCCTCAGAGCTTAGATCAAAGATACTCAAAGTTCCAGCCAGCAAGGCCCAGGCCCCTATTGATGTATTATCCCAGGCACATCAGGCCACCTTGTGTTCTTCCCTAAGAACCAGCCCCTGCCCAACTCAGGGGAAAACGGTTCTTCTGCAGGGAATTTTCACCCACCATGTGGCCTTGCCAGTTTTTGCTTTTTCCACGTCACTTTTTCCAAGCTCTACTAATTGTGGGCTCCCCAGGGAGAAGGAAAGGAGGCTTGTGCTCTGGGCCTTGGCCCCTCTCCAACCTCCAGCCTTTTGCTTTTTTATCATCAGTCCTGGGACTCCTGCTCCACTTGGTAGGGGACGGGGGAGAGGGGAAGAGTGCCGAGTGAGTGGGGCCCCAGACCTCTGCCTGCACCCTGCACCTCCTCTCAAGCTGTCCTGTAATGAAATGACCTCAATACAAGGCAAGTCGTCTCTTTTCCCTTTGAGAAGATTCCTCAAAACAAAATATATTTGTTAACAATGTCCTACCTGAACACACAAACTTTGAAGGGACTAGGAAAAAACCATGTGTGTACTCTAATATTTATTTTGTTACTTTTGTTACACCTATTTAAAAATCTCAAGTTGCAGAAAATACATTAATTTTGAATATTTCTGTACTCTTACATTTCATAAAACAATTTATTTAATCATTTTTGCGTGCACTTCTATCACCAGTATCATTGTCTTTCCTAACGCCGTCTTGGGGGTCATCTGGCAGCTTTCCAGAGCACGTTATTTCCACCTGTGTCTAAGTTGTTTGTATGATAGCACTTTTTGAATCTGTGAATAATACTGTCACTGGAAATTTTATAAGACAAACACTGATTGAGGTTTAGGTTTCAGCTATTCAGATTCATCTCTCCTCCTCTTTTTGTGAAGTCTGAGTTCTAATCCACTAGAAAAGAGAAACTGGAGAACTCAATTCTCAGAATTTGACAACTTTAGGTACCACCCATAAGTGGAATCATATGACATTGGTTATTTGGTGACGGGCTTATTTCATTTAGCGTAATATCGTCAAGATTCATCCATGTTGTAATGTGTCAGATTTTTTCCCTTTTTGTATTTTAAAAAAACATTTTATTACTAAAGACTTAAAACACACAGCAGAGTTGAAAGAATTTTATAGCAAACGCTCCTATACCCATCACCTAGATACTACCATTAACATTTTTCTGTAATTGCTTTATCTATTAATCTGTCCATCCCTCTATTCATCCCTTCATTCATCTCATTTTTTGTGCATTTCAAATTAAATTTCATCTGCAACTATTAGCACACTCCCTCCTAAGTAAGTCTACATACATACCACTAACTAGAGTTTGATATTTATTGATCATTTTTTGTTTGTTTTGAAGCAAAATCTATATGCAACAAAATGTGAAAATCTTACGTCAGGGGGTAATTTACTGAGTTTTGAGAAATGCATACACCTGTGTGGTCCAACCCCCGCTGTCAAGATACGGAACATTCCCATCATCCCAGAAAGTTCCCCCAGGCCCCTTCTCCCACAGTCCCCACCTCATTCCTGCTCACAGATGCACTCTTCTGATTCACCGTTCTGATTTTTCCCCACTCCAGGTTATTTTACATCTCCTAGAATTTTCTATAAGTGGAATGAATCACACAGCACAAATTCTTCTTTGTGAACCTTCTACCATTCCACAGGCTTTTTTTTTTTTTTTAAAGATTTTTATTGGGGAATTGGGGGGATGGGAACAGTGCTGGGGAATTGGGGGAAGGGGAACAGACAAGTTGCTGTTGTTTTGTTCTTCAGTCTAGTTGTGGAGGACGTTGCTTCACTGGCCCAAGTTGGCATCATCATTGCGCTCTTCCCGGGCGAGGCAGATCAGTCGCCGGCTTCTGGACGGCCACTGCTGCTGGCTACATACGGTAGCCCATGGCAACCCACTGCCACAGGGGCTGCAGCCTACGCCGTCGCTGGCGACTCACAGCAGCCCAGCTCCAGGTTGAACTGTTGTTCAGCATCTTAGCTGTGGAGGGCAGTGTCACTGGCCCTCATATGTGGGATCCGAACCGGGGCCCTCTGGCGTCCCAAGCCAGTTCTTAACCATCGTGCCACTCGGCCAGCCCTGTACATTGTTTTTTAAGACATATATGCTTAAAAGGCCATACTTAACAGTATAATATAAGCATAACTTTTGTATGCACTGGGGAACCAAGAAATTTGTGTGACTCGCTTTATTGCAATGTTCACCTTATTGCAGTGGCCTGGAACGGAACTGCAATATCTCCAAGGTCTGCCTGTAATTCATTTCTTTAAATTGCTGAGTAAATAGTCCATTGTATGACTATGCTGCAGTTTATCTACTTCTAATCTTCAGGTTTTATTTTGTTTTCATTTAATTTGACCTGGGGGTATCGTGGTGTACCATCTAAGGTAAAGGTTTAACTTAATATTTTTCCAGATTGGCTGTCCATTTGTCTCAACAGTAGTTATTAAAATGCCCATCTGTACGTCCTTGATTTGAGATGCTAACTTTATTATACACTAACTTCCTTATTCACATTTAAGTCTATATCTGGATTGTCTGTTCTGTTTCATTAGCCTGTGTATCAGTCAGGTTCCTGGTAGGAAACAGAATTCCACTCAAATGGTTCAAATGAAGGGAGTCTAATGGAGGCGGGCTCAGGGGTCAGGGAACCTACAAGGGATGTTGAAGCATCCAGAGACTGGCAACGGGGGGAGGCCATCACACCCCCAGGCCTGAAGGAGCAAGGCGAGGAAGCAGTGTTATGAGGGTGCTGTGAGAGCTGGAGGGTGCAGGAGGGAGCTGCAGTACGGATGGAGCAGAGCCACTGCCTGAAAAGTATGGAGAGAGCAGGCGAGAAACAACCTCTCTCTTTTCTCACCCTCTGATTCCTACCATGGCCTCCCATTGGCTGAACTCACAGGAAACCAGAGGGAAGGTCAGCTGATGCCTCAGGGACACAAGGGCACAGCAGAGAAGGGCAGGAAATGACGAGTGGGTAATGGTGAGTGGAGGAAAACGCGCTGTCCAGTTGTGTGTTCTATGCTGGAATCGCGGTGTCATGATTACTGAGGCTTTAGTAAGACTACTTCCAGCTCATTGCTTCCCTCCCTTAGAGAGTTTTCCTGCATTTGTCTGTTTATTTTCTGTATAAAGATTTGAATCAATTTGTCTAGTTAAAAATGAAACAGAAATAAAACTCAGTTTATTGATATGTTTGTTTGGATTAAGATAGATTTGTATACTAACCCAGGAGAAAATTGGCATCTTGACTATTCTTTGGCAGTTGTTATGTTTGCTGTTTTAGATGGGTCTCTCTTTCTCTTATATCATACAACTGGTTTTAGTTACTATAAAAGAAAACAGTTGGTTTTTAAAAACTACTTCATATTTCTGAATTTTCCTTTTGATGTAGTAGTTTTTTTGTCAATTCTCTTGGGATTTCCAGATATATAACTGTATCTTAGTAATAGTTGATGTTGCTATTTCCAGTTTTTATGCTTTTCATTTCTTTCTCTTGTCTAGTTATATTCATAATTACATTCATATTACCTCCAGGACCAGGTTAAATTATAATAGTGAAAGTGTGCCTTCTTATTTCTGACTTTATTAGAATGCTGTCTTTAGAATAAGTGTATTATATATGCGAATATATATTATACATACATACATATGTAGTGAAACCTAGGATTGTGAGTAACTTGGTTTGCAAGTGTTCCACAAGACAAGCAAACATTTCTAATACATTTTAACTTGGTAAACGAATGATGTCTTGCAATACGAGTAGTTTGTTTCCAGAGCAAATTATGCTCACAAACCAAGGTATTACTGTATATGGAAAATAATACATATTAAGGAGTATAATAACATGTTGACAATATATGTCTGTGTACATATATAAATACATATACATATATGTATATACACACACATGAAATTATTTAAAGATTCCTATTTTATTTGGCTTTAAAAAAATCAAGAACAGAGGTTGAGGCTTGTCAAATGCCCTTTCGGCCTCTAAGGAATCAGGATATCTTTCTTCTTTAGATCAATAAATATAAATAATCAATAGATTTCCTGTTATTGGATCATCTCTGCTTTCCTAGAATCTACTTTACTTGGATATGATGTATTGTCTTAATGTGCTGCTACATTCTGTTGGTTAATATTTTATTGAGGATCTGCGGGAGACCAGCTCCCGCAGGTCCAGGGGTTCCCTCAGGTGGAGGCGGAGTTGGTGAGGAAAAAACACACGGAGACACAGGAGCGCTTTTTCAAGAAGAAGTGTCTCACTTTATTTTACAGCATGCCCCTTTTTATACCGGGCAGTTTAACCATTGTTCCATTAGTATCAGGGTTTTACTTCCTCATAATTCCTATGCTCCAGGGTACAGCTATATCTTTTCTATGCTAAAAACTAACTTACCCCAACTACGCCCAAATCCCTCCACCTACAAAGTCTGCCACCAAGGCCTGAGCCTTTATGTAATCGCCTAAAGGATGGTTACCATGACCACCCAACATTTATTCTAAAAACTATTGTCTAAGCAGGATCTTAAGATTTACAGGGTGTGTACTTTGACCTTTACTAGTAGTGTGACTAATATTGCCTTTAGTGTATAAAATATAATTATTATGATATATCTATTAGAATGGGTATAAGAT
>NW_017732159.1:302930-323596 GCF_001890085.2 Hipposideros armiger
AGAGGGGCTTTAGGGGATTAGCTTCCCAGGACACTCTTTTCCATTAGCCAAGATAGCCATCTATCTATAGTATCTCCTAAGGAACTGGCCATCCTCACCACATACCTCAACAACTTGTAAGCACCCTGCAGGTGCAGGCAGAGACAAGGCCTTAGGAGCAGAAACAGGTTAAGCATTAACTGAGCCAGTCTGTAAGGCGCTGAATTACCTGTAACCATGGCTCCCCACACTGCGAGGGACCTCAGAGCGCTTCAAATTCAAATCTTTTTTTTTTTAAATGAGGGCTCAGCGAGAAGTTAGTTATACAAAGTCATAAAGCTAATAAATAGTGGTACCAGAACAATGCTCCTTTCCTTTCAATATAATACGTCATCCACCCTAAACCAGAGTGAAAGGTAATGGGGCTAACTGCGCCTTTACTCTGCAGATACGATATCTACATTAGGAATCGTCACTGACATTTCTTAGGTATCCTTTTGTGCTGAATGGGATAATATTAGGAGAAAAAGGAAGATATTGCCCACAGAACAAGAGAGATGAGATGGCTCTAGAGGGCGCTTCCCTGCTTTTCTCCTGGAGGAAATCAACATGAAAGGCGGGTGGGGGTGGGGGGCTGGGGCTGAGAGGGGTGTGTGTGAGCATGCAGATCACCTGGGGGGCCTCGATGGGGCTGAGGTGTCTGCCTGTCATGCAGTTCCGTCATTTCCAACTTCCATCGTTATGAGAGAAGTCAGCTATCAGCTTAGTGGTGTTTGACTACGGATCACCTGCCTTTTTGTTTGCTTTTTAGCGTTTTCTCTTTATATTTAATGTTTTGCAGTTTTAATACAAGGTGTTTGGCACGATTTTCCTTTTCTTCAGTCTGCTTGGAATTTACCAGTCAACCTGGGACCACTGTAAACTAAATGATTGACTTGGGGTTTTTCTGTCCCCATAGGCTAGGTTAGATTTCAGTTCCGAATCTGTGCGACTAAAGCCTTGTGATTAAGAATTCTTTAGGGAGGTTCCCCTCAATCCCCGCCCTTTTTTTCCATACTTTACCCAGAGTCAAGGTTAATACACTCAAGATCACTACTATGCTGTGGGGAAGGAATTTTTTTTTTTTTAAATCTAGGTCATACCATTGATGATGGTGGTTTTTTTTGGAGGTCCTAGGTTTGGGTGTGATCTCTAATTCAGCCTCCCACCCATTCTGGCTCCAGGCTTTATTTCTGGTCCTTCCGTGCTGGTGAGGCTCATTAAAATCAGTCCCTAAACCACCAGGGATTGACAGCTGCCTCCAAGAGCATGCCAGTTTCAGCACTTGCTTCTCTCTCTGGATTTATGGTTCCTCATTGTTTCTAAGCTCCGAACATTTCTTTTACTCTCATGCCAGCTTAGCCATTAAGTGAAAAGAGATTTAAAAAACGGTTTACTACTATTTTCGGTGTTCTGTGCCAGGAGTCTTTTCCCTTGACAACCAAGCCTGTCATCCTGCTGAAGATGAAAGCCTTGTTCATTCAGCAGATTAGCCTGGCTATCACATTCGGATGTTATCCTCATATCACTCCAGGGCAGTAGCCACGTGATCTCACCGCCTATGGAAGGAGGCGGACATGAACCCATCAGGCACAATAAATAGCTGGAGAGAATATGATGGTCATCGATATGGGGTAAATGGGGACACAAAGGCAGGAGTGGGGGGTCCAGGAAAGTCTTCTGGCAAAAGCTGAGCTGGTTTTTGAAAGGAAAGGGTGGAGAGACAAAGGGAACAGGGAGGGAGCTGTGTCAGTGGACGCGGGGAGGTGTGAAACAGCATATTTCCAACCCCACAGCCAGAGTTACTTGGCCACCGCAGGCTGTGGCACAGGTCCCAGTCCTGATCTTGGGGTTTTAAGGAGACCCAGGCAAGTAGCTTGGTGAGCCCGAAAGCAGCCACCTCATGCCTGGTTCTGCGGACTGTGTATCTTGATTTCCATAATTAGTCTGATGCACAGGCTGTATTTATTTTTCATTTTTTAAAATAGAGATAATTAACATGTAACTGTGTAAGTTTAAGGCGTACAAGGTACTAGTCTGATTACATTGCAACATGATTAGCATTGTCGCATTAGCTGACACCTCCATCACCCCACATAATTATGCCTTGTTTGTAGTAAGAACAATTAAGATCTAGTCTCTTAGCAACTTTGAAGCGTATAATACAGCACTGTTGTCTATAATACTATGCTGTGCATTAGATCTTCTTGACTTATTTATTCTTTCCTGTTTGTGCCCTTAAATAACCTCTCCCCTACTCCCCCTCCCCCAGCCCCTGGTAACCTTCATCCTACTCTGATTTTAAGAATTTGGCTTTTTTTAGATTCTACATATAAATGATATCATACAGTATTTGTCTTTGTCTGACTTATCTCACTTAGCATAATGCCCTCTGTCCATGCTGTTGAAAATGGCAGGATTTCCTTCTTTCTCATGGCTGATGACTATTCCATTACACACATATACACCACTTCTTTATTCATTCATCCATTGATGGACACTTGAATTGTTTCCATATCTTGGCTATTGTGAATAATGCTGCAGTAAACAGGGGAGGGCAGATATCTTTTTGATATCCTATTTTCATTTCCTTTGGATATATACCCTAAAGTGGGGTTACTGGATCATATGGTAGTTCTATTTTTAATTTTTTGAGAAACCTCCATACTGTTCTGCATAGTGGTTGAACCAATTTACATTTCCATCAACAGCCCCATAAGCGGTCCCTTTTCTCCACAGTGTCACCAACGCTATCTCTTATCTTCTTGATTATTCTCACAGGTGTGAGGTGATATCTCATTGTGGTATTGATTTGCATTTCTCTGATGATTAGTGATGCTGAGTAACTTTTCATGTACCTGTTGGCCATTTGGATGTCTTCTTTGGAAAAATGTGTATTTAGTTCCTTTGCCCGTTTTTAATCAAACTGTAGTTGTTGTTATAAATTGTATGAGTTCTTCATATATTTTGGATAATAACCCCTTATCTGATATATGGTTTGCAAAAATTTTCGTCCATTCTGTAGGTTGCCTTTTCAATTAGTTGACTGTTTCTTTTGCCGTGCAGAGATTTTTAGTTTGATGTAGTCCCATTTCTTGACTTTTGGTTTTGTTGCCTTTGCTTTTGGTGTCATATTTAAAAAACCATTGCCAGGGGGATGGGGATGAGGGAGAAGGAAAAGGGATTAGATAGCATAAATAGGTAACTACAGTATTGCCACAGGGACATGAAAGACAGTTCAGGGGATATAATTAATAATGTAAATATTTTGTAGAGCGTTAGATGGTCACATGTCTTGTTAGGGGAGACCACTTCATAGACGGTGTAGAGGCTTGATCACTGCAGTGTACACCTGAAGTTGATGCTGTATAGTACTGTATGTCAACTATAATTGAATATATATATATATATATATATATATATGTATATATAGTCATGGGATGTGGAGTATAGTGTGGGAGTGGAGTCAATGGAATTGTAATAGATACGTATGATATGTAATAGATATGTATGATGGGGGAGAGGAGTGGGGTGGCAGATTGGGGAAGGGGGTTGTCACTTTGAGGGGTAAAAAGTATAACTATTGCATTGTGTTGTGTAGCTGAAACTAATTAAAAAAAATCATTGCCAAGACCATTGCCAAGGGACTTCTTCCATATGTTTTCTTTTAGGAATTTCATGGTATCAGGCCTTATGTTTAAGTCTTTAATCCATTTCAAGTTAATTTTTTGTGAGTGGTATAAGATAGGGGTCCAATTTCATTTTTCTGCATGTGGTTATCCAGTTTCCCCAACAAACACCATTTGTTGAAGAGGCTATTTTCCCCCATTGTGTATTCTTGGCTCACTTGTCAAATATTAGTTGACCATATATACGGGGGTTCCTTGTGTTTCCTGTTTCCCATGCCTGCTCCTGTGTGAGGCTTATCTGACCTTCTGGGATTTAAGTCCTGCTGGTCTCTCTGGGCACAGCACTGCATGTGATTGTAACACAGCTCCCTCTCTCTGCTCTCATCCAGGCATTGTGCCAGACATGCTTCATAACCTTCTCTCATTTTCTTTTTGCAAATACTCTATATTGGATTTCAGTGGGCAGAAACAAAGTCCTAGGAAGAGCTTCCCACCAGCCTCTGTGAGGGGGCACTCTTGTCTCTATCAGATGCCATCATGTTTGCTCTGCTACCTGCCCTCCCGCCCCTCACTTTGGAAGTGCTTCAAAGACTAGCAGAAGGAAGGAAATTGTAGTTTTAGCCTCTTTGGTATTACAGAGAAGGAAACATAAAATCTAGCAGCTGATGGTTCCCAGATATATGTCTCCAATTTAAAACTCTCTTCTGAACTACACATCTGTACAGTCAACTGTTTACTTGGTATCTCCACTGAGAATTTTCAGAGCAAGCTCAGAAATGCAATGTGTACACAGATGAATTCATCTTCTCTCCCAAACCTGGCTTTTCCTTCGGGGCCCCATCTTGGGAACGCCACCTTGATTCTCTCAGCTGTCTAAGCCAAGAGTGGAGCACCACCTTTGCCATTTTCTCCCCCAACAAATCCTGCCATATCCCTTCTCTGCTCATCTATTTCTGGTCCATTGGCCACTTCCTCAGCCCATTTCCTCACCATCAATCATCCAGCTGGTGTCCCTGCCCCCTTGGTCCTGCTCTCTTCCAATCCATTTCCCAAAACTAGCTGAACACTCTAATACTGATGCTCAAAGTGGGGTCAATGGCCCAGCACCCTTGGCCTCAGTCAGGAGTTATTAAGAAATGCAGGATCTTAGCCTCCGGCCCAGACCTACTGAGTCAGAACCTGCTTTTAACAAAACCCCCAGTTAATACCTAAGTACATTAAGATTTAGAAGCATAGCTCTAAGATAAATATCTAATGATGTCTCTCCCTTTTAAAGGCCCGTTAAGGCTTCCTACTGCCCTCCCGAAAATCAACCCTCCTTAAATGACCCCATAATGCCCTTTAAGATCTAGTCCCCATGGACCTTTGCAGATTTGTCCCTTCTCTCACTGCTTGTGACCTCTGAGTGACAGACACTGAGCTGCTCTCAGTTCTGTGACAGACTGAGCTGTGTCTTTTCTCCAGGATTTGCGTGTGAGTTTCCCTCTGCCTGGAATATTCTTTCTCTGAAGTATTTCTTCTTCACAGAAGCCCATGTGACTTTCCACATCTGATTTTGGTTTCCCTTCTTTGTACTCCCATGGACTCTGGATTTCCTCATCTTGCTAGCTAATTCTTTTTTTTTTTATATTCTCCAATAATATTTATATAGCACTTGTCTGTTTTGTGGATGAAAACCATGAACCGTGTTTATTGATTCACTTGTGAATTCTTAGATTCAGCACAACACTTGGCACAAAATGGCACTTAATAAAAACTTGTTAAATGGATGGGGAGCTCCAATTATACTGATGAGGAGTATGGGATATAAAAGAGCTATTTGGTGAAATAAGGGACTCATTTTGTTTTTTTTTGAGCAGTCTGTTTGTGTACACGCTTCTTGGATGGGTGGGTGACAAATAAACTTTTACTTCCTTTGATCTGAATGCTCTCAGATAGATCTCTTCTTAGTTTTCTGCAGACCGGGAAATGATAGCAGTGGGCATTGTTATGGCAATTTAAAATGCAGGAACTGAGGTGTAGCGATGTTAAACAACTCGCCAAGGGTTCTACTGATTGGGACAGTTGGAGCCAGGACTCCAAAGCTGGGGTCAAGACCCGAGCAAAGGTCACCTTGGCCCTTTCTGTCCTGAATGAATGCGTGTGTGGCATCCATCCATCGCTCTGATGCTCATTTTAGTACATCAGGCATTTCACATCTCTCACATAGGGCACTCCTTCCTGGTCTTTTCCATGGACAGCAGGCTTTTCCTTTGGTTCTTGCTCTGTGAGATCCTCAGCCTCTGCCTCTCCATAGAATGCCAAATCTAGAAAAGGCCTCATAGAGGCCAGTTGGTTCCATTCTCTCTGTTCACCAGAGCTCAGAGACACAGAGTGACTTACCCAAGGTCACACAGCACATAAGGGGCAGAGCTGGGGCTCAAACCTGGACCTTTGAGTAGTCAGTTCAGAGCTCTGTCCACTGGGCTCAGCTGCCCCATGTGCAGCGGGTGTTCAAGAAACGCTTATCGATGGTCTTGTGCTATTAATAGTTGCTAAGTGCTGGGAGCTCTTGCAGTACGTGTCATGACTCAGGCCTCAGTCACAGGCAAGTCCCTTGTGGTTTTTAGTAAGCAGGAGAGAAGTTCATGTCTTGAGCTGTGATTATCTGTTCAAATTCCTGCAATTAGTGTCAAAGATAATAACTTGATGGTTATTATTAAATGTAGATGTGGATAGTCCTGAGATGCCCCAGTGCTGCTGTTGGTTAAGTTTGAACAGAGACATCTGCTGGTTGAGGCCTTGCTTCTGATCCTCTGTGTGTGTGTGTGTGTGTGTGTGTGTGTGTGAGTGTGAGAGAGAGACAGAAAGAGAGACGGAGATAGATAGACAGAGACAAAGAGAGAGAGGGAGTGTGTGTGTGTTTGAATGTAATACTCAGACAGCTAGGGCACGGTGTTCCAGAATTTTCTACCCCCATCTTGGAGATGCATGAGGAGCAAACAGATGCGCCCACAGGCTGGGAGGGCTTCCTGGTGACAGTGAGGAGGAGGAGGAGGAGGGGGAGGAGGGGAGAGGAAGGAGGGGAAGGAGGAGAGAGCTCAGACACTGGGGTCAGATGGGCTGGGGTCATGTTCCCGCCCTGATTTTTGGCAAGTTTCTAAAGTTTTGAATTTGTAAAGTGGATTGATCATGCCTACCTCACAGGATTGCGTAAGGTGACGTGTGGGAGGTGCTGTCCCAACACTGGCACGTTGCGCGTGACCTAGGAATGGTTAATGACTAGTCACTGGTGAGGTTAGCCGGTAGGGGCTTGCATGCAGGCTTCTCCCCACGGACGCGTTTTGGAGGCAGTTATCGTGCTGCCAGCCCCGTTCTGAGGGCTGAGTGACTGCAGCTCGGCATGATGATGACGTTCCTGTGATAGGCTCTGTCCAGGTAGCCAGGTGGTCGGCAGCTGAAGGCCTCTCGGCCTGGGGCAGAGCTAGAAGCCTTCTTGACTCTGGGGAGGGCTCTGGCAGGACCCAGTTCTGGGGACAGGGATTCTGGGCAGGTGGACCAGACAGAGGCTGAGGACTCTTTTACTAAAGAGTAAAACAGAAACAAAGCTACCAAAACCGGGGCCCAGGTAGGCCCAGCTCTCGGCAGGACAAAGCCTTGTGAGCAGAGCTGGGGCCAAGGTCAGAGTCCAGGTGCCGGTAAGTCCGGGCAGGATGCAGCCTCATCAGTTCCTCCTGACCAGATGCCAAGCTCCGCAAGGGAGGAGCATCACCGTGGTGCTTAGGGAGCAGGTGCTGGGGCCAGACTGCCTGGGTTCAAAGCCTGGTTCTGCCATCTACCAGCTGTGTGCTTTGGGGCAAGACACAACACCTCTCTGTGCTTCAACTCCTCCTGTGAAGTGGGAATGATAATCACATCACTCACCTTGGAGTCTCCTTGGAGGATTGAATGAATTCATTTATGGAAAACAGTCCAATCAGTGCTTGGCATACGGCAGCACTGAATAAAGATTTAGAGGGTTTTCTATGTGTCAGGCACTGTCCCAGGCTCCAGGAAGGTGGCAGGAGACCAAACAATATTCCTTCTCTCAAGGAGCTGATATTTGGGGGTGGGGGACAGACAGATACTAAACAAATACACAGAATATATGCTGATAAGGGATAATATGTAATGCTAAGCAGGACAAAAAGGGTTGACCAGGAGGAGATAGTTTGGACAGAGTTGTCAGGGAAAGCCTCTCTGGTTAGGAGACTTGAAAAGAGGCATGGATAATTGAGAAAATTACGTGGATGTTAGCTAGAGGTGGGAAGTTTCCAGGCGGAGGCGGTAGCAGCTGGGGAAGGCCCTGAGCTGGAAGCATGTGTGGATGGGCAGTCAGAGGACAGGAAGGAGGCCCAGTGTGGCTGGGACTGAGGGAACCAGGACCTGAGCTGGGAGCAGGAGCTGGGGCAAGTGCACGCGACCCAGGGAAGTCACGTGAGGCTGTTGGATTTATCATAAGGGAGCTGGAACGCCATGGGGGTTAGGCAGTTGAGCAGAGCGCATTTCCACCCGGGTGCGCTGGTAAACAACCTCTCTGGCTGCTGAACGGGGAAGCTGCTGGCAGGGTGGGAAAGGGGGCACCAAAGCGATGGCAGTAGCACAGGTCAGAGAGAGCCGTGGCTTGGAGGAGAGAAGAAGCGGTGGGGTGATAAGGAGTAATCCTACTCTGCATGTATTTTATTTTATTTTATTTAGTCACAGACTCTATTTTATTTTATTTTTCAAAATTTTTATTGGGTGACAGTGTGGTTTTTCCAGGACCCATCAGCTCCAAGTCAAGTTGCTGCCCTTCGATCTAGTTGCGGAGGGTGCAGCTCACTCACTATTCCATGCGGGAGTCGAACCAGCAACCTTGTTGTTAAGAGCACGCACACTAGCTGACTGAGCCATTCGGCTGCCCCTATTCTGCGTGTATTTTGAAGGTGGAGTGGATGTGGAGTAAGGAAGAAAGAGCGGGTCAAGGATGACCCTAACACCTTTGGTCTGAGCGACTAGAGACATGGAGTCGCCATATGCCCCTGGAGATGAAGAAAATGCAGACGGGAAGGTGTTGAGGGGAAAACAGTCTTTCTGCTTTGCATGTGTTAAGCTGGAGATGCCTATGAGACATCAAATCAAGGTGGCCAGGAAGCTGCTCCGGGGAGAGACTGGGACTGGAGGTGTGAACCGGGGCATCCTTAGCATGTGTGTGGGCAAGGTCACCTGGGCAGTGAGAATAGTTAGAGAAAAAGAGATTTCCAGGGACATGGCCCTGCGGCACCCCAAAGGTGGAGGCCAGAAAGATGAGGAGGCTCCTCAAAGGAGGCTGGGGAGCCATGGCCAGTGAGTTTGCAGGGAAACCAGGAGCGAGGTGTCCAGAAACCAGTGAGAGGCGCATGTTTGCAGAACGGGGTAGTGAGCAAATGTGTCGCAGGCTGCCAGAGGCCCAGTGAGGATGGAGGATTTGGGAGCAGTCATTGCTGAACTTGATCTGGGCAGCGCCAGTGGAGCCGTGGGGATGAAAGCTCAGTGGGGACAGGCTCAAGAGAGGATGGGAGGAGAGTAGACACGTTCTCTGAGGAGTTTTATTATGAAAAGCAGCAGAGAATTGGAAGAGTGTGCAGTTGAGAGAGTGAGAGAGAGAGAGAGAGAGAGACATTTCTTTTATGATGGCAGAAATACATTTGTGTGCTAATGAGAATGGTCCAGTAAAGAGGGGAACCCTGATAATGCAGAAGATTGGGGACCATGGCAGGAGCCAGGTCCTTGAGTAGACAGCAGGGGGTGGTCCTTTGTGCCCTGGGGAGGGGCTGGCCTTAGACAGCAGCTCACACCCCCAACAGAGCCCTAGGCGCTGGCTAGGCATTTCCTGGGGGGAGGGGCAGCAGTGACTAGTGAAAGACACATCCCAGGGACCAACGCTGCTAAGTTATTTTTATAGCTTCAATTTCTGGTCTTAGACATACAGTGAATTTGATGAACTTATTACCAGAGTGTAGACAGGGCAGCCATAATAGCAGCTGTAGGAATTCTTGGCTTCCACACAATGCCGCGTCCATCCGCAGTTCAATTATAGCTCTCAGGCAGCCTCGGTTTGTCAGCTGTGTCTGCATTATTAGGGAGGATCAGAGAGAAACCCTCTGGAAAATTAATGTGATGGAAGTTCACAATTGGGATTATTTTTAGGTATCCTGGGCAACTCTTGTTAAGGGTGGAATCTTGGGCTGCTTTACTTAAGCATTGGGGGGAACGCAATCTGCAAGGATGAGCCTTCACATAGCCGACAACTTCCTGCAGCTCTTGGAGGTCTCGCTTTTTTATCCCAACATACAGCTCCTTTTTTTTCCGGAATCTTGAGTTGTAGGAAGTCTCTGCTGGCCAGCCCTGACTATACGGCTTATAACCTTGCAAACTGGCTGAGAAAGTGTGTGGCATTGCCTTCAAATAGGACATTTGGGGAGTTTGCTGTGGCTGAGAGCATCTCTTGCTCTGTCTCACATCATTTCTGGCCTTCTTTCCTGTTGAATATCCAGCTTTCCTCTCTTTGCCTCTCTGGTTTGCAGCCCAAGTGATTGCCTTGGCTTGTGTCTCTGATCCTTGGGTCTCTAACTTAAAAGGTCTCCACCTGTGGTGTCCTAAGCTGTGTCCTGCTGTCTAGACTTCGGCCTCTCTCTGTCCTTCCTGCATGTCTCGTCCTTTATGGCTGCTGAGGTTCTGGCCGCCAGTCCCATGATCTGATTGGCAAAGAGGTGGTGTCCAGGCCATATCTTAGTGCTGAGGAGATCCACCTGGCTGTCCGGACCAGCCTTATACCTATGTTGATACTTTTTGCTGGGCCAGGTCTATGCTTGGCAGTGGGGACTCAGAGAAGAACGGGACATGCCCCCAAGGGGCTGACAGTACAGTGGGGAGACCAGCCACGGGGAGGCATCAGAGAGCAGGCTCCCTAGCTCGGGGAACTGCAAGTCCTTCCGTGGGGCTGCAGTTGAAGAGGATGGAGCTGGTGCTGGGAGGTAGGCAGGTGGGAGCTTGGACCTCATACGGAGGGCAATGGGGAGCCACTGAAGGTTTCAGGAGGTGAGCGACATGTCAGATTGGCATTTACGATTTGCATGCAAGAACCTTCATGGCCCTGCTGCAGCTGCTGCGAGGAGTATGGTAGGAGTGGGCAGGGAGACTGGTGGGGAGGCTTTGTTCGTCCCTGCCTCTGCCTGAGCCAGGGAGGTGGCAGAGGGGGGTGTGGGGGCAGACGATGTCAAAGAGAGTAAATGCTCTCAGTTGGCAGGGCTCCCAACTGGGCTTCAGAGCACAATGCCACTGAAATAACTTGCATGGGTCCTATTCCTTTTGGTCCTCCTACAAACCCCTCACTCTCCAAACATTAGCAGCGGTGTGTGACTCAACATGCTGCCTCCCCCTCCCAGAAGTCTTCTCTCTTCGCAGAGACTGGGGGGAGGCATTGACCTTCCTTGTGGATTCTTGTGCACCAGACATCGCACCCCCAGCCTGTGGGCCATTGAGACAAAAACGGAGGAGGAAACCCACGTGCTGTTTCCAGCTTCTCTTCCTCCGTTGCTGTTTGGTGTTTGCTTGGTGAGAGGCAGTAGAGTGCAGTGTTGGAGAGCATGAATGTGGTAACTAGGCTGCCTGGGTTTGAATCCCAGCTCCACCATTTACTAGTGACTCTGCGCAAGTTACGTAGCCTGCCTGTGCCTCAATTTCCCCATCTCTAAAACAAGGATAATAATAGTAACCTACATCATAGTGTTATTGTGAAGATTGAAGGAAATAATACCTGTAAAGGACTTAGTATAGGGCTTGGCCATGGTCGGATCTAATACATCTTAGCTGTTGTTCTCAGTGACTTGGAACATTTGAGGACCGGGGGGCAAGGATGAAATGCTCCTCAAGGGCAAAGCAACTATAAAGAGACCCACCAAAATTGTCCTTCCCAACTGGGGTACCAGAGAGGCAGTGATGGAGCCCATAGACTATTTTAAAATAGCTAATAGAAAGTACACATTAACTTAAGGCAAGCATCACAGGCTGTATTGCGATGCACTGTGGTTGTAACGGTGGCATGAACAGAGTGCTTTTGGTGGGAGGGGCCCAGGGAGGAGGTTAATCAGGCTCCCATCCCCTTTCCAGACACCCAGCCTTGCACACTTGGGACTAGTCGGACCACCTCTGGGCAGCTTCCACTTGCTCAGCTATTGAATGTCCCAGGGTCGTTGTCGAATCCTTTCCAGTTCATTCTCTCTTGATTGACTGGAGAGTGGAAAGGCAGAGGAGAAGATGGCTGCATCAAAGACATAGTGATTCTTACCTGGGTCCACGCGGAGGTGCCCACACTAGGTGAATGGCTCACAGGGTCTTTGGAAAAGGGAAGTTATCAGATTTTTAGGTTTATACAAAGGAAGCTGGAGCAAATGCTGATTTGGTCCATTCGAATAGCTGCATGGAGGCTGCCCATGGAAAAGAGATGGTGCCAAGGTTAGGGAGAGAAAGGACAGATGTTTCTGGCATGGTGGATCTGCCAAGAGCAGCAACCACCCTTTCTAGGGGTGCAGGACTCTGTGGCTAAAGGCATCACCTGGTCCCCCAACAGCCCCAGTGGGCAGGGAAGAGCAGAAGCAGAAGCACTGCATTTTATGAGAATTTGAAAAAGCATGATATAGGGGAGGCTGGTTAGCTCAGTTGGTTAGAGCGCAGTGCTCATCACACCAAGGTTGCCGGTTCGATCCCCACGCCCTCCACAACTAGACTGAAACAACTACTTGACTTGGAGCTGATGGGTCCTGGAAAAGCACACTGTTTCCCAATAAATTTTTTTTTAAAAAAGCATGATATGAAATATTAATAAAGTTCTACTTTATGCATGCAGTTCACGTGACTCTTCCAAGTATAAAAATCCATCAGGAATCACATAATTTTAAAGTTGGCTGGCACATTTCCATCAGTGTTGATGCTAATGCCACATGGCTCCTGGGTTCAGCCGGTAAACAGAATTACCCACCACTCTTTGTAAGGATTGGTTTTGAATTATTCAAGGTGTAAATTAAGTCTTTAAGAATGCACCCCTTACATAGAAAGCAATGGTCCTATATTATCATGGCCCTAATTTGACAGATGTGAAAGGGGCCCAGGGAAGTTGTGTCACTGGCCCAGGCCATACAGGTGTTGACAGTAGAGCAGCAGCTAGAAGCCAACCTGTGTGACCCCAATGCCAGGACTTTTCTGAGAACACCCTGTAGCAGGATGTTTCAGCGCGGGCACTATGGATGTTTGGGGCTGCGTTCTTTGTTATAGGAGTTGTCCTGGGTGTTATAGGAAGTTTCATAACATTCCTGGCCTCTACCCACTAGACGCTGGTAGGACCCTCCCCTCTGCCCCCAGTCCCTTTGAGCCCCCCTCAAATTATCCTTTTTTCTGATCTGTTTTCTGACAGGACTTAGGAGATACAAGGAACCTAGGTAACCAACCAGTTTCTTGGGAACTCGGTGATGGTTGTCCAGTATCAGGGATGATGTGTGACTCACAGGTGACCTTGGACCTGAGTGGAGCTGGGCACCATGCGCATGAGATTGGCTGACATCTGGGGCAAAACAGAGTTCATGGGATGTTAGGGATTCAGAACGTTTCCTACGTTGCTCAAAACCTTAGATCAACTGTGCCTTTTGAGCATCTGTTCTGGTGACTATTGCTGCATAACTAAGCACTGCCACACTTAGTAGTTTAAAACAATGACCATTTTATGATTCATTAGGTCAGGAATGGGGATTAATGCTCTCACCAAAGAGACCCCAGAGAATTTCCTTGTCCCTTCTGTCATATGAGGACAGCAGGGCTTTGGGGCAGGTTGTGTGGCCATCCTGAACCCATGGGGCATAAGCTCTTCCCTGGCAAGGATTTTTACAAACTCATAAGAGTCAGAAAAATTCAGAGATCTCTGGTAGTCAACGAGATAACAGCATCCCAACGACTGTCATAAATGAGGGAAAGAAGGTTCTCTAAGTTCGTCTTCACCAGCCAAATACTTCCGTTCATGCATTTCTGAGTCAATGTAATTTTGAATGCCCTTTCTGGAACTTGCTGACTCACCCCGCCATGGTGAGAAATGGCATCCTTTATTTCACCCCAGCATCGCTCATCTATGTCTTTATTAGATCAAGCATATTTGTCTGCCCCACTGGCCTGAGTTTCTTAAAAGCAGGGGCACGCCTGATCCTGCTCCGGGTCCCCGGCCACAGCCCAGGGCCTGGAGGACCCTGGACCTCAACAGAGATGAACTGAACGGAATTGAATAACATTTGCTGAACTTTCTGCCATATCTAGAGAACTCCCAGAAGGCCACTGGTCACAGTGAGGGCTACCTCTGTGGAGGGACTTGGAAAGGGTCCCTGACATTTGAGAGTGATTTGAAGGGATCGCCTTTGAGGAGAGGGTTTCTTGATCTTTTCTTTTATAACACGACGCCCCCTGGTGGTTCTCTGTTAGAACAGCTTCTTCAAGGAGCTCTTTACAGCTTTGGCTGTGTGGGAGAAGGGAATTTAGAATCCTTATGTGTCTTCAGTTTAAACTGCAAATGGCAGCTCTTGGTCACTCACGGCTCTTTAATACAGCAGTGGCCAGTATGAGTGAGCTCACCTCATCTGACAGGGCCCATTCGATGCTGCAGATGGTGTGGCCATGCACAGCTCTGTAATAAGAGCGGCAGGGAGTCACCACAAGTGTCTGGTTTTGGGTCATTATGAACATTACTTATGAGAGGCTTCGTGTGGACACAAGTTTTCCTTCCTCTTGGGTGGATACCTAGGAGTGTAATTGCTGGGTCGTATGGTAAGTGTGTGTTTAACTTCTTACGAAACTGTCACATTGTTTTCCAAAGGGGCTGTACCATTTTACATTTCCACCAGCTGGGGCTGAAGGTTCCATCCCATCCTCACCCACACTTATTATCTGTGTTTTTGATTATAGCCTTTCTGCTGGGGGTGTGGTGATACCCCATTATGGTTTTGATTTGCATTTTCTTAATGACCAGTAATGCTCAATATCTTTTCATGCGTTTATTGGCTATCCATATACTTTCTGTGGTGAAGTATTTATTTAAATCTTTGGCCCGTTTGTTTATAAATTGGGTTGTTTGTCTTATTATTGAGCTGTAAGACTTAAAAAAATATGGTCCGGGTACAAGTCATTTCAGTTATACGATTTGCAAATATTTTTTCCTGAGCTGTGACTTGTCTTTTCTTTTTCTAAACGGTATCTGTTTCAGAGCCAAAGTTTTAAATTTTAATGCAGTCTAATTTGTCATTTTTTTCCTTTGTGGTTCTTACTTTTGGTGTCATCTGATTCTTTTTATTACTCTCCTCAGGGGAGAAATTGGGGGCCATGTGACAATCACCACTCTTTTACTTGATTTGGGGCATTGAGAGACAAAGTTCTCTTGATTGTATTATAGAAACACCGAGAAAAGGAACGTGATTGTTAGATGAACAGGGGCTTTGCACCGTCCTCCCCATCGCAGACATGCAATGTGTGTCTGGGGAGAGGCTCATGGGCCGGCCTAGGGATGAGAAAGACGAGTCCTAGCCTGACAGCCCCACTCTCACATGAAGAAGAAAAATATCACGTGCAAATTTCAGGCATCGGAGGATCCTCAGGCCCTGAATCAGGGATTTCCCCAGAAGATCTGACCTGATGATCATGCTAGAAGGGGAATGGCTTGAGGATGAAGCTGCAGTTATTCTTTGTTTCAAAATCTAAGCACCATTCAAAGTTAATCAAGGGCATCAACCTCAATTTGAGCTAAAACTGCAAATGGGATGATAGATGCACTCCTCATAATATAAATGATAAAGATATGACTCTGGAGATTTAAAATTTATTAATACCTTTCCATTAGTTTAAAAAAATATTTATTGAACACAGCACCAGGCACTGTGCTAGGCCCCACAGATGCCTAAACAGGACAAAGCAGACAAAAGTCCTTGCTCCACTGAGCTTATATCCTAGGAGGGGCAGGGACGGACAAACCACAAAAAGGAAGGACAATGATACAATGTGATGCAAGTGATACATGCTGTGGGGAAATCAGCAGGGGCTGGGGATCAGGGATGCTGAGCTATTTCGTGCTGTATAGGGTGGTCAGGGAGAGCTCACCGAAGGGGTAAGGCAGGAGACAAGGCGGAGAGGGAATGGGGCCAGAGAAGGCAGGTCTCATAAACCATTAGGACTTGCGCTCTCACACAGAGGGAAGTAGAACACATTTTTTTTTTTGGTACGACTATAATATCTAATTGTCTATTCCATTCAGATATATAACAGTTACATTTGTCTCCGATGATTTCCTGAGCAATACAAGGAATTCAGTGTGTCCTGGAACAACAGTTAACTTTTTAATAAGACAAATGATGCTGTATGGATAATAAAAGAAAACAAATGGATCTAAAATGTTATTACAGAGCCACCAAAAAGATGAAAATACTGGCCTATCTACAAATGGGTGAAATTTAAATACAAGATGCCTCGATTTTCTTTGAGATAAGTTTTAAATGGATTAATTAAAAGTAGAGACTGTGGGAGATGACAAGAGATACTTTATTACAAAGCAGGCTATACATGAGGAACTACAAAGTTACAACAAAAACAGATTTAAAAAGTGACTCACCAGAGGATGCAATTTTTAGATACAAGTAAGATGCACACGTAAAGATATTTTTACCCATCCCTTAGTAATATGGAGTAATATTTTTACCCATACCTTAGTAATATGGAGTAATATTTTTACCCATACCTTAGTAATATTGAGTACCGTGAACGGTAATTCAAATAGAATACCTCTTTTTGCATGGGAGGGCGGGAAGCACAAAGTCAAGTGACAATACAACTCTTAGGAAAAGGTGTGGGATGTGTGGCTTAAAACAAACAAGTGTTATCAATCATTTAAATCAGTTTTCCAAGCCAGAGAGTCCTACATTGCTGAAATTGGACCTTTACATGTAAAGAAAAAAAATCCTGCTTCAATCAGATAGCGGCAGATAAGTACTTCTGGTGTGAATGCCTTTCCTGGTGTTCACCTTTGCACAGCTTTGTCAAAAAGCCCATTGTTGGCGCCCTCTGGTGGCAGGTCTAAGGGGCCAACTAGCGACTGGCAACACCCTGGACCAAACGTTTGCCTAACAGCTCTTATTTAACGAGAAAAGCCTGTACCAACGTATCTCATGTAAAATCTAGCATTCCCCTTTGCTAATGATGCATATTCCAGAGCTTAATAAAATTACTTGAACGCTAACTTTGGCTTGAAGATAAATAAACACAACATAAATAAGTACAAAAACTTCGGTGGAACATTTTTGCATTATCATAGTAGCTGGTACTTTTGGGGTTCTCTAGCTCCATCCCAGATGCTGGACACTGGGCTCACACATCCACTTGCCTTTTTGATATCAGCATTCAGATTTCTAATTGACCCCTTACCCTCACAGCTGTGGATTACCCCATCAACACTAGCTCATTCCCATGCATCACCCGTGCCCCTCTTAGCTGATCCTCCCCAGGAAAGAATGTGCATCTCTGAACATCCCACTGCCCTAGTTTGGGTCACTTTCTCGTGGCATGTGTTCTTACCCACCACAGCCCTCATGGCACTCGTTTATTGCAATTATTTGTTTCTAGCAATTGGCTATCTCCCCCACTAGACTATCACCTGCAAGGTACGTGCCTGCTGTGTTCGAGGCTGAATTCCCATAATAGTGCTCGGCATAGTGTGTGGCACATGGTAGAGGCTCAATAAATAGCTGTCCATTAAACAAATGGGTGATCTGGCAGTAGAATATGGAAGGTTTAGGGATGAGGAGACCAGAGGCTGGAGCCCACTTAGGAGTCTCGCTAGGTAAGAGGTGCTAAGGAAGTGGGCCAAGGAAGAGCTGTGTTAAGAACCATGAAAGCCAAATCCATGGGATACAAATGCTTGGGGAAGGGCAGGGAGGGGTGTGACATGACTAGGACGTGTGTAGAAAGTATGCTTCAAGGATGTGGCTAGGGACTTGTCAAATCATGCTCGCTCGCCTGAGTTGTTTGTTTAATATAATTTAGTGGGCATTCAGCAAACAACTGTATTAGGTAGTTCCCTGCTTTCCTGTAAAGAGTTCTCCTTTCCTATAGGCCGTTCTTGAAAGAGTATACACATGTCAAATATGTGAAGAGTGCTTGAGATGCTTGCAATGTCTATCCCCTTAAAAGTCTATCTATACTTAAAACTCTATCCTCTGAGAGCCAAACTCATTTTCAGATCCCAAGTTACATCGCGTCTCTGAGGCTCCCTCTTTGGTTTTGGAACTTAGTCCATGTTCTTTAGTTTTTTGTTTTTTTTTTTTCATTTTCCTTCACAAAGTATACATACATCAGCTTAGGTTCAGTGAACTCCCGGTTGTGGGAGAGTCTTTGATTCAAGCCCACATAATAATTCCCATTTTTGTGTCAATTGTAGTAAGGTTAAGAGACTTATGTTTCTAATCACTAGTGCCAGTCTGTCATTTTTCTATTTTCTACGCATTTTTTTTGACATAATAAGGGCAAAATGCAGTAAAATATTCAAGTAAGTGCATAAACAGTCTCTTTAATGGATGCGAGTGGGGGTGCTACTCAAACTGAACTATGAGCTGGCAGCTGGCATGAAAGCTTGAACAGTTTCCTTGTTGAAGAATATAAAGATCTCCCACGCCGAGGGCACCTTTGTGAAGCAGTGCCCTGCTCATAAAGGGCTGCGAAGAAAATGGAACTTTCGTTATATTTTGGGAAACTGGCAGGTGGTTCCACACAATATCTCTAACTGCTTCTATCAGACCATCCTGTCCACTCACTGGGTTCATTTCTTTGATATGAACTTGTCATGTGCTGAATTGTGTCACCCCCTCCCAAACGCCCAAATTCATATAGTGAGTCCTAACCCCTAGTATCTCAGAATGCGACTGTATTTGGAGACAAGGCTGTTAAAGAAGTAATTAAGGTAAAAGGACGCCATATGGATGGGCCCCCATCCAATATGACTTCTAAGAAGAGATGAGGACGCAGACTTACACAGAGGGAAGACCACGTGAAGACACAAGGAGGAGAGGGCCATCTACAAGTCAAGGAGAGAGGCCTCAGAGGAAACCAACCCTGATGACACCTTGATCTAGGACTTGTAGCCTCCAGAACGGTGAGAAAATCAATTTTAGTTGTTTAAGCCACCCAGTTTGTGGTACTTTGTTATGGCCGCCCTGGCATACTAATACAGAACTCTTCACCAAACGCCACCAGCCTTACTGAGAGCTCTTGGCCATCCCCTCAGCCTCACAGGGTCTTGCCGGCCATGGAGGTGGTGAGGCCGTCCCCTTAGGACCCTGTGTGACAAACAGAGGTTGTGAGTGGTTGGATGACAATTGCAGTTGAAGTTATTCTTTGTCAGTAATTATGTATATTGTCACTGGAGGTAGTTTAGTTTTTACTGAAAGAAATTTGATTAAAATATGAAATGAAATCAAGTTAAATTTCTTTTTATGACTCTTTGCTTTTGGACCTCCTTGAATCATTAATTGGTGGTTCATTTTATTTTTATTTTTAGTGTATGTCCCTGAAAAGATGTCTGTTCCATGAGTTCAAATTTGAGGATACAATGCCTTTCCTCCTTATCTTTGTCTGCTTTTCTTCTGAAAAGAAAGGGCCTGGCATATTTCTAAACATCTGCTGAAAATGTCCAGTTAGGAAGTAAGTTCAAAAGAGCTGACCTTTTGTCTTCATTAAATTATGGAGGAAATAGATAATATTAATGTGTTTGCTTTAAAATGGTGAGAAGCACAAGATAAAGTGCCTGCTACATATTACTACAATCATTTAGCATTTGTTAAGGGCTTAGGACATGCCAAGAGCTTCCTGTCAATGATTTCGTTCAATTTTCACTGTAGCCCCACAATTTAGGCAGTACTTCCTTCCTTTCGTATGAGCTGAAACTGAGTGAAAGAGATTGAATCACTTGTCTGGGGCACATAGATAGATAAGGTGGGCTGCAAAGCATGTGCTTTTTTCATTATAGAGCACAATTTTATAATGATTAGGACAGCGCCTCAGATAGTTTTTGGACTTCATTAATGGGCATCCAGTGCCAAGGAGCAGGCACACCGAGACCAGGTGTGATGATAACATAATCAGACTGATTTTGTGGGTGGCTACGGGAATCATTCTCATTGTTTTGTAGTCACATACTTATATTATGTACAGTACATATCTTGTGGGTAGATGGGTGTGTTAGCATATACATGTAAAAAGACTACCTTGAAAGGGATACGATAATGCCTTTGCAAACCCCCCAAACACAGCTGGGTCCTATAGCCAAAATGAAAGGTGGCAGCCAAACTTTCTTTCAGAAAGAAAAGCAGGCCCAGGTTCTTTCAAACTTTGAAAAACACTAAAAAAAATTAATATTTGAAAATAGAATGATGTTGTTATTTGTTATTATAAATCATTCTTTTCACTTGATGCTTGGGCACTGATTGGCTGTGACCTTGGTTTACCTTGACTGTGATTTTTGTTATTTATTGCAGCCATATTGCCTCTGGCTGCTATAGGCAGGTACTCTTCCCAGGTGTTTTCAGAGTGCATGTTTATTGATGTGTAACATACGTATGTTTAAATGTGGACAAATCACAAGGTACAGGTCAATGGATTTTCCTGAAACGTTCTCACCTGTGTAGCCAGCACCCAGGTTAACGAACGTTACCAGCGTGGGAGAAACCTTAGACCCAGGCTTAGTCACCACGCCCCCTCCCCCACCCCCACCCCTCAATGGTTTCCACTCTCCTAACTTTTATCACCATAGGTTAAATTTGCCTGTTTTTCAACTTCATATAAATCGAATCATAGGAAATACAGTATTTTGCATTTGGTTCATTTTTCAATGTTATGTTTGTGAGATTCATCCCTGTTCTAACATGTAACATTTGTTACTCACTTTCATTTTTTTTTTTTAAAGATTTTATT
>NW_017732159.1:323626-334913 GCF_001890085.2 Hipposideros armiger
TGGGGAATTGGGGAAGGGGAACAGACAAGTTGCTGTCCTTTTGTTCTTCAGTCTAGTTGTGGAGGACGTCGCTTCACTGGCCCATGTTGGTATTCTCATTGCGCTCTTCCTGGGTGAGGCAGATCAGTCACCGGCTTCTGGATGGCCGCTCACAGCGGCTCTTGACAGCTCATGCTGTTTGCCCGCCGCTCACGCTGGCTGTCGGCCACTCATGGTAGCTTACGGCAACCCACTGCAGCAGGGGCTGCAGCCTATGCCGTCGCCAGCGACTCAGCCCAGCTCCAGGTCGAGCTGTTGTTCAGCATCTTAGCTGTAGAGGGCAGTGTCACTGGCCCTCATGTGGGATCCGAACCTGGGCCCTGCTGCTCTTAACCAATGCGCCACTCAGCCGGCCTTACTCACTTTCATTTTTATGTGTAGCATCCTTTTGTGTGACAATGTTACAATTATTTTACCCATTCTCTGTGGGTGGTCATTTGAGTTTTCCCCAGTTTTTGAGTATTATGAATAGTAATCACATACATATCTTCTGGCACAAATATGCACATATTTCCATTGTATAAACACCTAGGAGTGGATTGCTGGGTCGGATGATATGTATATTTCAGCTTAAGTAGATACTATCAAACACTTTTTGTCAAAGTACTAAGTTGTATCAATTTAAATGTCTATAAATAACATATGGGAGGTTGTTCTGAATCTTTGTCAACATTTGGTATTGTTAGTCTTCTTCATTTTAGCCACCTGGTGACTGATTATGGCTTTCACTTGTGTTTCTCTAAGGTGGAACACTTTTTCATATGTTTGCTGGCTATTTGGATATCTTTTTCTTTTTGCTTTTTCTTTTTTCTATGAAATGCCTGTTCAGATCTTTGCCTACTTTCCGCTGGGCTGTCTATGTCTTTCTTATTGATTGTAGGGATTCTTTATATAAACATATGTCCCAGGTGAAGTAGAGGTACAGGCAGCATGAGAGCCCTGGGATTCTGAAAGGTGTGTCGCAGAAGGGGAGAGACTGAAAGGGAGCTGTGGGTGCCGGAGTAGAACCCCGCTTTCTTCTCCTTTCAGCCCCCAACATGAGGAATAGATTTTAGGTAGCAGTAGCTTTGGGGCCCCTGGTGGCTCTGTGCTTCCCCAAGGGGTAGACTGGCCTGTTAATCTGGGTTTTGAAGCCCCACAGCCTGGGGATATATACAGTATGATTTCAGATGATCTTGTCCAGTCCCCAAGCTGGGGGGTCATCTCCCTTCTTCTCCCCTCCCTGCCAAGCCCTCACCTCTCCAGTCCCACCAAGTCCTGTCAATTCTATGTCCAAAATATGCACCCAGTCAGATCACTTCACCCCACTTCTACCACCAGCACCTGGCTCCAGGTTCCTCATGTCTCCCCCAGGCCATCTGTCCTGTACTGGAAAGGAAAGCAACGTGCCTAACTTTTGTGTTCAAAGAGGAGGCACAGTGTGCATGTCGAGGGAAGACTGAAAGCAGGACAGCCTTCCCAAGGCACCGATGTCCTTGGTTAACTGTTCTAGTTGGAAAACTCCCCTCGTTTAGCAGATGTGCTTCTTGGCGGTTTGGCCTTGACTTCCCTCCCTCCCATAGCATTTGTAGGGAACTCTGTGCACTTCTGTTTTGGGGACAAAACAAGCTTGCGGGGTCCTGTTCCCATGCCCTGCCCCCGACCTCTCCCTCTGGAGCTGAGGTCCACGGTGGAGCGAATCTTGGCCTGGGGTTCCGGAAACGGCCTCGCTCATCTCTGAAAGGCCCAGCTCTTTCCTCAAATGTGGATTATTTAAAACACACTTATCCAAGTTGGCGGCAGGGAGCTTGACATCCAAATGCATCCCGGGAAAGAGACGAGACTACGGTTTGAAGTTCTGGCTGTATTGAGGCCGTGCCCCTGGGGTGTAACTAGTCTATTAATTAGCAGTCTAACCCTGTGATGATCTCAATTAATTCGATGTTTTCCCCAGCCCCCTTTAGGTAGTCTGTGCTCAGCACTGCGGGTTCACGAGCAATTTTAAACCCTCCTCTGTTCTCCCTTTGTTATAGTCCCACAGTTCATGGCTAAGGCAGCATCTATCATAGTAGCTGAATAAGGCCTTGGAGCCAGCGAGATCTGGGTTTCAGCTGGTCCGGCCACTCAGTGGGACCCTGGACAGTTCACTTACCTCACTGAACCTCAATGTCCTCATCTGCAAAATGGAGCTGATCTCCCCTCTAGGGCCATGGTGAAGGTTAAGTAACTTGTGGAAGGTTCCTAGCACTGTAGCTAGCACACGGTCGGTGTTCTGTATGGGTGGGTTGTTTTTGCAAACAGTGTCCCTTCTTCTGGGAAAGATGGCCAAATATGGCTTCTGAATCTATTTGGTTGTGCTGGGAGATTCTATACGTACTCTTGATTCCAGGGCAGGGTTTGCTGAATTGCTACAGATACTGGCAGGCGCCTTGGCGTCCCTCATGGGGAGAGACAAAGGCAGGGTGTGGACGGTGATTTGAGCAAGTGAGCTGGAAACGGGTCCAAACCCTGAGGCTTTTAAGAATCCATGTCCTCTGCATTCCCAATCCGTTCACACCAGTTATGGGCATAGAGGCCTTTAATTGTCTCCCATCCACAGCGCGGGCCTGAATAATTAGAATCCCCCAAATGCCCTGCTTCTAGTTCCAGGAATGTCCTCTCCTGAGCCCTTTTGAACGACATCGACAATAAAGGAAAAACGAAAGAGCGAAGCCATGGAGGACGTCCGCCGATTTTTACTGGGTTGTAGAAACATGGATGGCTGTTAGTTTTCCCTTATCATTTCCCCACATTTTGAAGTGATACTTAATCAGCATTATTATCAGACGCTCCCTCCGCTCCCACACACTTTCAGAATTAAAACACTGGGCAAATCTATTTACACCCTCCTGCTCCTCTGACATAAGGATGAAGCTCTGTGAAGTGGTCAAAAGCAGGGAGCCGGAGGCCCAAGGCACCTCAGGGTCACCCCGGCTGGATTAAAAGCTCGTTGGCAACTGAGAGGAAGAACTGATGTGGTTTCTGTTGCAGGGAACGTGGGTCTTACGCATTCATAGTAGGGGCTCAGCACACAGTGGCTAAATTGATCAATTAAATGATGCTTCTCCTCTGAGCATCTCGGAACATTTTGCGTTCCCTATTTTCCTCAGTGAGAAAGAGCTACTGCGCTTAGGTCTCCCCAGGCAAAGATACTACTTATTAAGTCAACCAGCTGATAACATTTTATTGAGCCCCTCTTAGGTGCCACGTACTGAGCAGAGAGGCACGTCCTTGCCCTCGTGGATGGATCTCATAAGCTAGTGGAGAAGGTAAGCTGTGAGCGAGTCAGTAAAGGTAAGATGTGTAGCTATGTAGGCGCTGAAAGAAGCTCTCCACAGGGAGGCCAGGGAGGCGTTCTCACCTGAGGAGGGGACTTGTAAATTGAGACGGAAGGATTAATAGCAGTTAGGCATGCAAGAAGTTGGGTGGGGGATGGGGCGTGAGGCTGTGTTCCAGGCTAGGACCCTCCAATGGCAGGGAGCTGGGCTTGTTTAAGGGACAGAAGAGAGGCTGGCGTCCTGGGCACAATGAAAGACAGAGAGCGGCTGGTGTGAGGTGCAGTTGGACAGGTGGGTAGAAGCCAGGTCATGCAGGGACTTGGAGGCTGTGCTTATGAGTTTGGGTTCATTCTGAGTGCAGTGGGAGCCCCTGGGGTGTTTTAAGAAAGGGCAGAGGGATGCTCTGATTTGTGTTGGGAAACAATTTCTCTGGTTTTAATTTGGAGAGTGGATTGGAGGGAAGCAAAAGCCGGAGTGGGGAGACTAATTAAAAGGCTATTTCACTAGAACCTCAACGAGAGGTAGCACTACCCACCACTAGAATGGCACGAATGAAGAAAGAGCCTAATTTCAAGTGCTGGCAAGGAGGTGAGCAACGGGACTCTTCCATATTGCCACGAGGGCGTGAAAGGACATGAGCATTTTGGAACACTGTCTGGCAGGACCTGCTAAAGCTGGATGTATACATCACTTATGAACCAGCAATTCCACTCCTGAGGATATGTCGAGCACAAGTGCCGACATGTGCGCACCAAGAGATGCGAAGGAAAATATTCATGGCAGACTCTCCATAAGAGCCCCAAACCAGAAACAATCCAAATATTCGTTCACTGTAGAATGGCTACGTAATTTGTGGCATATTCATCCAAAGGAATACAATGCAGCAAAGAGGAAGAATAAACTATTTCTACCTGTAAACAACATGGGTGAAGCACACAAATATAATTTTGAGTGAAATAAGCAAGACACGAAAGAAGCTACATTGTGTGATTCCATTTGTGTACATTTAAAAACAGACAAAGACATTAATCTATGCTGATGGAAGTCCAGACGTTGGGATGGTGGTGTATCTGGGAAGGGGTGTGAGAAGGGCTTTTCAGGGTGCTGGTAAGGCCCCAGTTTCTGATCGAGGTGGAGGTTGGTTACCCTTGACATGGGTGTGTTCACCTTGTGGAAATTGATCAAGCTGTGTACTTTTCTATATGCATGTTATACTTCAACGCAAGTGTCCCTTGGAAAAGGGAGAGTGAGAGACTATTGTAGTAGCCCCCTAGAGAAATAAGTTTGACTCGGGTCAGGAAGATAGTAGTGGAGACCGTCAGAAATGGTCAGATTTTGGCAGTGGGGATTATTGATGGATTACGGGTGCGTGTGTGCGCGCGCGTGTGTATGTGTGTGTGTGTATGTGCGTGTACGTGTGTGTGTGCGCATGTGTTTTGTGGGTGGGAGAGGTTAGGTAACTAGGAAAGGAGGATGAGTGTTAGGTGTCCTGCCCCTGTTATTCTATGGATTAAGGGGCTACCTGTGGGGCATCTGCTTTGCACTGGATCCCACGCCCTGTTGCCTACTCAGGTACATCTTCCCAGTAATTCTCCCTTTCCATCCTCCGCATCAGTCATTTCCCTGCTGGAGATTATATCGCCGTCACCAGCACAGAAACATGCTGTTACTTCTACCACCTTAAAAAAATGTTCTCTTGATGCCCTTTATCCACAGCTACCGCCCCATCGCTCTGCTTTCATGTGCAGCAAACCGCCCTCTCCCAAACAGCTTTCTATATGCTCTGTCTCCAACTTCTCTTCTCCGTTTTCTTATGAACTTATTATTATTATTTTTTAAATCTCTTTTTAAAAATTTTTTATTATTATTTTTTTAGCAGAGCCATCCTGCCACCTATTGGCAGCTCAGCAGCAACTCAGCTCGGGCCGGGAATTGAACTGCTGTTGCTCAGAGCTCGCACTCTTGAGCAAGCTCTTAACGAACTGAGCCACCCGGCCGGCCCCATGAACCTATTCTAATAAAGCTTGTTCCTCTGTCTCCCCTGAAACTGCACTAGTTAAGGTAACCAGTGACCTGAACATTGCTAAGTCCAACCGCCAATTTATGAGTCCTTCTCTTTACTTAGCCTGTCATAGCGATTTGGCTTGGTTGACAACGTTTTCCTCTTCGCTCAGTTTTCAGAATAGCCCATTCTTTTGACTCCTCACTGGCTGCTCTTTTACAGCTTCCTGATGTCATATCTGGCTGGTGGCTGAAATCTGCTGTGGTGGGAGTATTTAGACCACAGGAATTGGCACAGGCCATCTGCAAATACAAATCAGGGCTCTTTTTGGTTGTGTGGCTATGTCTACCCCGGAGAACTGGTTTACCAGCACAGCACTCTTTATAAGCTCAGGCAGAGTTATTTTTTAGAGTATGACACAACCTGACTCATTGATTTATAGAATGGTAGAGCTAGGAGAAATCTGCAGTTAGGGGTAGGGTCAATTACTAACCTGTCAAAAATGCCTAGAATATCTCCTTACTCCTAGATCTTCTTGGAAAATTCCTACTAGAGTCTCTCTGTCTGTGTTGGTCACCCTTCCTGAGTGTGCTCAGTCATATCACACTTTTGTGTCAGTTTCTGGTCTCATGTCTGTCTTTTTTTTTTTTTTAAGATTTTTATTTTTTTATTGGGGAGTCGGGGAAGGAGAACAGACACGTTTCTGTCCTTTTGTTCTTGAGTCCAGTTGTAGAGGACATCACTTCACTGGCCCATGTTGGTATTATCATTGCGCTCTTCCCGGGTGAGGCAGATCAGTTGCCGGCCACTGGACAGCTGCTCAAGGCAGCTCTTGGCAGCTCACGCTGGCTGCCGGCCACTCACAGTAGCTTACAGCAGCCCACTGCAGCCCCACTGCAGCCTGCGCCATCGCTGGTGACTCTCAGCAGCCCAGCTCCAGGTCGAAATGTTGTTCACCATCTTAGCTGTAGAGGGCACAGCGTCACTGGTCCTCATGTGGGATCCGAACTGGGGCCCTGCTTCTCAGAGCTGGTATCCCAAGCCAGCTCTTAACCAACGTGCCACTCAGCCAGCTCCCCGTGTCTGTCTTTTATTCAACAACGAGCTCCTTGGAAGGTGAGCCAGTAGAGACAGCTGTAGAGTAATGATTAATTGCCAGAGCTCTAGAGCTAGGCTGAGTCCAAACTCTGGTTCCATCCCTTATGATCTAAGTTACCCCGAGCAAGTTACTACATGACTCAATTTACTTCATCTGTAGACCTGGGGTAATAGTAGGACATTTCTCATAGAGAGTAAGGACTACATAATTTAATATACACAAAAACACCTAGAACAAACACCTCCTCTTAGTAAGCATTCAGCGAATTCAGCTATTATTACCATTTATTTTGTCTTCAATTGCCATCATGTTGTCTGACACATGTCATATGGTACACATTTAATACATTTATTATGTACAAGGTGTGACAATTAAGTTCGTGAACTTGTTGCAAACCTTTTTTGATATCAGAGGGATTATTATTATTATTTTATTAGATTTTTATTGGGGAATTGGGAAAGGGGAACAGTGTTGGGGGATTGGGGAAGGGAAACAGCCAAGTTGTTGTCCTTCAGTCTTAGTTGTGGAGGGCACAGCTAGCTCAGCTCCAAGTCCAGACATCATCTGGCCACCCGTAGGAAGCTCAGAACATCTCAGTTCAAAGTGCTGTGTTCAATCTTAGTTCCAGGTAGGTGTAGCCCACCATCCCATGCAGGAGTCAACCCGGCAACCTTGTTGTTAGGAGCACGTGTTCTCACCAGCTGAGCTATTCTGCCACCTGTTGGCAGCTCAGTGGCAGCTCAACTTGGACGCAGCTCACTGGCCCATGTGGGAATTGAACTGGTGACTCTGTTGCTCAGAGCTTGCACTCTTAACCAACTGAACCACTTGGCTGGCCCACAGAGGGATTATTCATTATGAATTTGTACCAATTGGATAACAGTTAACCAACTTTACTATTTGGAAGTGCTGAAAAGACTGCGTGAAAAAGTTAGACGACCTGAACTTTTTGCCAACAATTCTTGGCTCTTGCATCATTACAATGCACCAGCTCACACACCACGGTCTGCGAGGGAGTTGTTAGCCAGTAAACAAATAACTGTATTGGAAAACCCTTCCTACTCACCTGATCTGACCCTACCAATGACTCCTTTCTTTACCTGAAGATAAAGGAAATATTGAAAGGAAGACATTTTGATGACATTCAGGACATCAAGGGTAATATGACAGCTCTGATAGCCATTCCAGAAAAAGAGTTCCCAAATTGCTTTGAAGAGTGGACTAGGCGCTGGTAATGGTGCATAGCTTCCCATAGCTTCCCAAGAAGAGTACTTTGAAGGTGACCATAGTGGCATTCAGCAATGAGGTATGCAACACTTTTTGTAGGATGAGTTTGCGAACTTCATCGTCCGGCCTAGCGTATGACATTACGTGTATATGAATAAAAGTGCAAATGGAGGTAGACAAGGGAGTGATCCTTGTGGGCTGGAGTAAGGGGATTTGAACAACTGATGGGTTTGCAGTAGGGCTTGAAGGGTTGGTAGGGTGTGGATAGATGGGAGAGGTGAACGGTTACTTCAGCAGGGATTTGTAGAAAGAGCCCTGATCTGTACAAGTTAGGCCATTTGGTAAACATGGAAGCTGAAAAACAATTAGCATGAAGCTGATTTCATCTGAAGTTAGTAGCAGACCTGCTATCCAAATTCCATATCTCTGCTCCCCAGTGTGTGCTGAAGTGTTACTAAGTGTTTTACTTTAGGAATATAATAGATTTTAATTATTGAACAAAGCACTGGAAGAGAAAGTGAGAAGTCAGGACTGTTCTGTAGCTCTGGGGCAGCAATTTTATGCACTCTGGAGAAACTCACACACTATGGTTAACATTGGCCACAGCCATCCAAAAGTAAGTTGATGATGATTTAGAGATTGCGACCCCTTGATTCTTTCCCCGCCCACGTCCACTGTCACCTTGCCTATTATGAGTTATTTTTCCTTTTGGAACTCACCTGTGGCAAATCAAAGACAAGCTAATCATGCCATGCCCTGTGATTGTGCTAAAAGAAAGCTGCTTCACAAAAGAAGGGAGGGTATTAATTTGTCTTTTTTTAGGACCTGCACCGTGATTGAGGTTGACACCATTGTCTTTGAGGTTTTTATTCTTTTGTCATTGAGCAATTGTTCTTCACTTGATAGGAGTAGATCAGAGCAAGAGATGAGGACTGATGTATAAGAGGGGTGAGGGCTGCTGTGAAATTTATCCTTAGTCCTCCCCCCACTGCAGAATTCAGAGCCTCTGGGGCAAGGCAGGTCTGAGTTTGAATCAGGACTCTGTCACGTATTGTCGTGGGTGACCTAGGGCCCTTGACGCACCTTTCGTTTTGTGCCTTACTTTCCTCTCCTGCAAACAGGGATTATGACACCTACCTGGCAAGTGGTGTGGGTCTCAGTGAGATGGGGCTCTGTGGTGACATTTTGTGGCAGAGCTCCAGAGGCTTACTAGGTGCTCAAAAGATATTTCCTTTGTTGCTCTTGCTTTTCAAAGTTCCTTTCTTCCAGAAAGTGCGATATGTGCTATATGAGTGGTGGGATTTTCCTTAAATTGACGTGGATATGTGGACGTTAACATCCAGATGAAACTTTTGTTTTATGAATGTGTGGGAGTGTATGAATGTAGGAGTGTGTGTGTGAGCTCCTGGAGGGGCATGCAGGCATGAATGTGACAATATTCCTAGGACAATCCCTTGCTTACTACCTTCACCTCCACCTCTTCTCTTCCATCAAGAAAGCAAATCCATTAACCAAGAAGAATAGAAAAAAAATAGCAGGCAGATCTGAAAAGGTACTCAATAAGAAAAACCCATTCTATTCTTACAAAATCTTTGATATTTGTGACAAACATGATACTTGAAATTCAAAATACACAAAATTCATAAGCAGTTGTCATTCTAAAAATATACTATTGGGTTGTTGCAAAAGTCATGATGCATTTTGGCAACGAAAAACATAGAAAAAATACGTCACGACTTTCCCGACAACCCAATATATGCTGGGGTAGTCTCAGTGAAACCCAAACCTTTGTGATCTTTACAAAATGTTACTACAAACAATGGTTTAGTGAGTCAGTAATCTTTCACTTAGTAGGTTGCAGAGTCACTGTTTGGCAAATTAGTGTTCATTGAATTGGCCTAAAATCACCTTAACTACCCCCTTCCCAACTTGGAGGGTTGTGGGCAAGGATGCTTTGCTCTGTGTCCAAGGCCATGGCATTGCGCGGGGTCTTTTATCTACCTGTTTCATTTTAGATTTTGGGATAACAAAACGTATAATTTTGTTCTATTTATCTATGCTCAGGAGGCATTACAAACTACACAAAACTGAGAGAAAATACTTTTAGTCATCATAAAACAGGTGCAATTAAACACCATCTTAAGACAAATTTCTGTAGGACTATTTTCACTTTAGAATGGAGCAAACTTTTCAGCCTGTATACCTAGAGAGGGGTGGCTGTGCATTGGACCTATTGAGGACCCGTGTCCAAATCCTGACTCTGCCACTTAGGAGCCCTGTGACCTTGGGCATATTACTTAACTTCTCTAAGTTTGTTTTTCCACTTGAAAAATGGGAGTCATTGTAACTACTCACAGAATGGTGGCAAATGAGATCCAACAGCAGAATTTGGCCTGCTTGTCTATTCCTGCCTCCTGTCGACCAGGAATGCTTGCCTTGTGGGGATCATTCCAGGGGCTTGGGGGAAGCTCTGTCCACTTTCCCAGCCGGCCTCTTTTGCAGTGATGGCTTGGCCATTGCCCAGGTGACTCAGTCCCTTCAGATGCTGGCTGGAGAGATGGGAGTCAGCAGCACCCAAGGGGACAAATGCCATCACCTGCAGAGTAAGAAAAGGGCGAACTCTTGGGAACACCAATGTTCAAGGGGCAGCGGGAGGGCAGAAGGCCAGCCAGGAGGGAGCTGGGCATGAAAGTGCAGGACGAGCCAAAGTCAAAAGTCAAGACAGAGGGACTGGTCAAGTGCATGGACACTCCAGAGGGGTCACCGAGGACGTGCTCCTCCCATGATCTCCAGGTGCCTGACCGGCCATGTTTCTTTTCTTTGCGGATAGAGGCGGAAGCCAGGAGCATACAGGCTGCAGAGGAAACTGTGGAGGAACTTGAGGGCGCAGGAGAGCAAGGTAAGCCTCACGCATGCAACTGACTTGGTTCAAATCCTGCAAACTCTGGGCCGGCTGAGTGGCTCAGTTGGTTAAGAGCTCGCTCAAAGGTTTGAGCTCTGATCAACAGCGGTTCGAGTCTGGCCCGAGCTGAGCTGCTGCTGAGCTGCCAACAGGTGGCAGGATGGCTCAGCTTAAAAAAAAAATCCTGCAAACTCTGCTTTCCTCTGCTCTTGCAACAGCTTCAGGAAGCTCAGGCAAGCACTGTCAGTTCCATCGAAGTGAAGGAAAAACCACGACTGCAAGTGCTAATGCTTTTTCAAGCTGTTGTGGAGCCGGAATTTGAATCTGGCAGCCCCGAGCCCTTCGCCCTGGACCCGCTACGTCTTTCCAGAGCTTCCTACGGGTTTCCAGTTCCAAAGCAGCAGCCAGCAACGCGGTGCTTTGTGCAGGGATCTCTGCCACAGGGAATGCCTCGCTGTCTCTTTTTTTGGGAAAAGAAATCCCGGCAAATGTGGTCCATTTTAACGTCCTCATGGCTAATGATTTCGTATTTCTTCTCTGTACTGCTCCTGCGCTCACTGCCCTTCATCCTGGTCACTTCTGCTGTGGAAGTGGGGTGCCCAAGAAGACACGTGGAGTCCTGCCAGCACACCAGCGCCCCCAGCGGTGCTGGAGGGAAGTGCAGCTGGGTGGACAGTTCCCTGGGGGCAGGAGTTGGAGAGGAAGGGCCTGTGAGGTCTTTT
>NW_017732159.1:335483-355755 GCF_001890085.2 Hipposideros armiger
CCCTGTTGCTCAGAGCTCGCACTCTTGAGCAAGCTCTTAACCAACTGAGCCACTTGGCTGGCCCCCTGTGAGGTTCTTTTCAAAGTGAGGTAGCTGCTGCTGTGGGTTGTGGCAGTTTGGGGGAATGTTGGACAGAGGGGCCCTGTGAGACTTTGGAGTGCGGAGAGCTGTTTTTTTTGTTTTGTTTTGTTTTGTTTTTAAATCACACTCAGGAAGAGCTTCTGTTCAGTTTCTAAATATCCTCAGGTTGATCCTAGGTGTCCTGTGATCTATTACATTGTTTCCTAGTGCCTTTTCCCTCCTTGTTTATGTGAGAGGGGCATTGGAATCATTAAGTCTTTAAAGAAACTTTCTTCTAAGAGTTTGGGGTTTTTAAACAACTTTATAAAGTGTTGTGAAGCGTTGGGAATGACATGGACAGTTAGAAGTTCTGGTGTCAGAACCTCGCTACCTAGTTGTCGGGGCAGCCTGATCCTCGCTCTGATTCTGTCCCTTCACCTATGGCTTCTCACCCTTCCAGGTTGCTGTCAGAAGTCACTGAAATGCGTAAGGTGTGAGAACAATAACAATGACAATCACAGCAGCAGCTGATGTTTATGGAGTGGTTACTACATGCCAGGCGCTGCTCTAAGCACTGTTCATGTCTTAGGTCATTTAGTCCTCACGACAGCCATATAAGGAAACTGAGGCAGAGACCAAGGTCATACAACCCATAAGAGCAGGGCCAGGATTTGACCCTGGCTGCAATTAACATGAGTGTGGGTAGGATGAAAATGATGTGAGTATGGTTAGAGTGGGAATGACACTCATAATGTAAAAAAGAAAAAAAAAAACCCTTATCACTTTTGCTTCTTTCTATCATTTTTATTGCAAAAAAGAGACTAGTGTTAATGTTATCTCCTCCAGGAACTTGTGGGCTGGGCTAATGGCCCCCATGTTGGGCTCCCTTACCTCTTGAATGTCCCTTGGTTTTAGCATCATGTTAGATTATCATCTATTCATTTGTGGTTTGATCCATCCGGACAGTGAGCTGCCTGAAGCAGGGGCAGTGACCCAGAGCTTGGCCCTGGCAGACGACTGTGGAGCATGGGTGGGCCTCTGGGTACTCCTGGCATTTTCTCCTCCCCCTGTCTCCCCTCCTACTCCTTTGAGGCAGCTGGATCTCTTCCCATCTTCCCAGGAGAGTCCCTGTTGAGATTATTGAGGGTCTACCTGAGTATCAGGGGGCTGCTGATTTCAGGGTGTGTCATCTTCACAATGCTTGGGGTTTTCTTGTTTCCCTTTGTGCAGCAGGAAGCTGAAGGTGGGGGCCTGTGCCAGTGCTGTGGATGGGAACCAAGCCCACCTCAGATAGTTAAGAGGGTGGGATAGAGGAGAGGTTTGGGGCTTCCTCCCCGAGGGATGGAAACCTCAGGGGCAGCTCAAGGGTAATAAACCTCGGGGGTCCAGTTTTGTATTCCATGTGTGGGAATGGGAAAGGAATAGGGCCTACCCTGTGGGCTCTGAGTAGCACCTGTCTCCCTGCTGCTTACTTGTTTTAAAAGGAAGAGCTGGAAACAGTAAGTGGGTGGAAGGGCCATTCGATGGGAGCGTCAGGAACTTGACACCCTTTCAGAAGAGAGGTAGCCTGGCATGGTGAATGGAAGCCCAGAGATGAGTCAGATAGTCCCCATTTAGATATCACATGTACCTTGCTGTAGCTGGCTTCAGTTTTCTCATGTGTGAGTGGGCATTGCTGTGGGGGCTAAAGGCAATTCTGTAGGTGAGAGGGTCTGGCACGGTGGCTGCACCACCGTGGGGACCTTGACAAACATGAACTGAAAGTGAAGAAAACTACCAGAAGGACCCATTGATTTTTCTCTTAGTTCTTTCAGTTGAATCGCTGAGTGAACACCTCATGTTTACCCTTCTCCACTTATTATTCCTGATGTGTGGTCTTGCATTTCTCGCCTCCTGCAACAGTTCAGGTTTCCTTGCGATTTGCTTCAGTCGTCACACATTTTGAGTCCATCCTGTGTTTGCTGAGTGCAGGCTACGTGTCAAGAAGGATGATGTTTTGTGGTTTGAAGGATAATTTCAGAATCAGAGGGAGAATCAATTAACCTAAGAGGCAACTCATGTGAAAAGAGGAAAGCAAATCACCCCCATTCTCCCAAATGGCCTTTGTTAAAAACTCAATTGCCAAATGTATGTGCAAGAATTTATCACAATGAAAAAAAAATACCTTTTTGGTAACTTAAATACCTGACAAAAGCATCTCAGCATTAAATCATTAATACTCCCACGTGCTGCCAACTATAACTGCTTCCTTTTGTCATGATAATACAGACTGATTCTCTGGCAGAGTTTTTGGGCAGCAGCGTAATCAACATCTGGAAAAATTTGCTTGTGATTCTGAGGTTTCAGTCATCTTGTCAATGTAGAGACCCCTGCTTTCCCCACTCATGGAGATTTTTGTAACTCATGATCGTAATTTAGAATTCCAACCACACACGTCTGTCATCTATTCCTTTTGGCATCAGCTTGCCTTGTATGATGAACACGGCTAATGTTTTATAGAGTACCGAGAGATAAGGTGTCACGTTGCTGGTGATGTGTGGTAGCTGGACTTTTCCATTAGGTCCAGGTTTGATGGAGGGATGAAACTCTTTCTGAAAGGAGGGGCCAGGAGTTTTTAGACAATGACTATAAATCCTTCTTTCCTTGGTCCGTGGTAAAGCTGGACCATGTTACCCTGACTCCTGGAGGATGCTCAGAGCACATCCCTGCCTTAGAAGGCTGACACATTAGTTTCCATATTTCTTCTTAAAGCTCCTGTGAGCAGCAGGATATTCATGTATTCATTCAACAACCATCTGCTTGGCGCCGGGCCTTGTTTTAGGCATTTGGAATACATCAGGGAACAAAACAGACATAGCCTCATGAAGCTTACAGTCTAGGGATGGGTCCTTGATCTGGCTCAGGACCATTTAGTTTAATATATATTTGAAATTATAAAATGTTTTTTTTTTTAAACTTTTTATTGGAGAACATTGTGTTTTCTTAGGACCCATTAGCTCCAAGTCAATTTGTTGTCTTTCAGTCTTAGTTGTGGAGGGCGAATTCAGCTCCAAGACCAGTTGCTGTTTTCAATCTAGTTGTGGGAGGCACAGCCCACCATCCCATAGGGAGTCGAACCGGCAACCTTGTTGTTAAGAGCACGCGCTCTAACCAGCTGAGCCATCTGGCCGCCCATCGGCAGCTCAGTGGCAGCTCAGTGGCAGCTCAGATCAAGGCACCGTGTTCAATCTTAGTTGAGGAGGGCACAGCTTACTGGCCCATGTAGGAATCGAACCAGCAACCCTGTTGCTCAGAGCTCGCGCTCTAACCAACTGAGCCACCAGGCCGCTCCCTATAAACTGTTTAAAACATGAAAAAAATACAGGAAGTCATTTAGATATTCATGTTTGTATTGACAACTGACTTTCAAAATATTTATCTTTATTTTAAAAAAAATTACGGGCATGGTGGAAAATTTGGAGAACACATAAAAGAAGAAATGAAATTCCACCTACGTTCCTGGGTGTGGGGCCTTGGGGTGCAGCCCATGTATGTCCATAGGAACTTGGATGAGCCTGAAGTCGCTGGCTCCGGGAACCAAGGTGTTCGAATCCCAGCACCGCCATGCAATCACTGTTATCATGTTGTGTGTTTCCTTCTTGTCCTTCTGAAGTGCATTTTTTACATAATTATGACCATATTGTATCCTCCTTTGTAGTTGCTCTGAAATATAGTTGATCTTGGCTCTCGCTAACTGTGACATTTTCTCCAAAACACCAGTGTACTTATCATAAGAGTCCCCAGCAGAGGCCACACCCAGGACAGAAAAGTGGTGTGTGTGGTGTGTGTGTAGCTAGCTGTGTGTATCTGTGTGAGGCATGTCTGCTGGTGACAGGACCGTGTCTGCCCTCTTTGGGGGTGAATCGCTAAGCTGGAAGGGAGTCCTGGATGAATTTAACTTCCCATGAACAACAGGTGGAGGAGAATCTGTCTGTTACCAGTCGTTTCGCCTAATTGTTGGATCCACTCTGGCGTCAAAAATTCCCTCAGGGGCTTCCTGTCTGTTCTCTTTGGTTAGAGTGTTCTTGGTGCCCTTGATAATTCTGTTGCCAAGGTTGCCACTGAGAAGAGTTTCTTTCTCCAGGGGTTTCAGAGCCACGTAAGGAAATCTAACTTCATAATTCTATTCTTTGTGATCGGAGGGCTTGCAGTAAGATGCATGTGTAAAATACTTAGCACAGAGCCTGGCACATGGTGGCTCAACCCATGTTAGACCTCTAAGAAACCACACTCCCTTCCCCACACCCAAGTGCAGGTGTGGGCTGACTCTACCTGTAATGGATTACCATCTGGGACCTATTGCTGTGCATGTTGTTACCTTGGATGCTACGTATTTACTCGAATCCCTTGTTCCCCATATCCCCGTCAAGCCTCTTTGATGTGGCAAATTTGGTGACCTATTAACGATTATTGATCAAATTTCTCTCTGCTATTCTTCTTGCCTCTTCACATTCTGGTATGTTTGTATTTCCATATATTTATGTTTTCTAGTTGCAGAAAGAAAAAAAAATCTCATGTCACAAGATGATGCAATTTCCAATTACTAAGTGAATTATACTTTTGGCTTGCTTTCTAAAGCTGGAGTTATAACGTACTATTAAAATTGTTTATACCCTTAACCTTCTGTCTGTGATAACACCAACAACCACATGAAAAAAAGGTGTTTTTTTTCTGGGGCAAAGCTTTAGTTTATATCATGGTGGTAGGCTTAGGTGATTTCACTAAGTGAGCCTGGAGTTAACATGGAAAGGATCCACTCTGATTGGAGCAGATTTTTTTCCTCAGCCCTCACCCAAGTGTAAACCGTGTCTGCACCTGGTGAACTGGAGGTCAAATTTGGTCAAAACAGTGGAGAGGATAGGGTTTCAAAGGATCCATGTTTACCAAACTCTCTTTTCTTTCCTAATTTCATTTCCCAGACCCCTCTTGCAATTGGGTGGGGGCTATCTGACTAATTTCTGGCTAGCATCATGTGGCGAGGAGGGATATGTGTTTCTTCCAGACCTGGTCCCTAAAATCCTTCTTCATAGTCCTTCACCATTCTTTTCTCTTCCTTCATGTGCCACCTAGATGCAGAGCATCCAGTGGAAGACGCTGGGCCCTAAGGGTTGGTGGAGCGACTAGATGGGAGGAGCCTGGGTCCCTGAATAACTCCATAAAACAAAACCCAACCCCCAATTTATACTGGGCCTTGCCATGAGCAAGAAATAAGCCTTTATCGTGGTGGCAGGCCACTGAGACTTTGGATATTTGTTACAGAGGTTAGCAACACAAACTAATAAGGACCGGACACACAGTAGGTGTTCAATAAATAGTAAAAAAATAGTTAAAAAAAATAGTGTTTTTTTCCTGTTGATCTTCAGGAAGCACAGAACGCTAGAATTTTCTGAAGGAAGTCTGAAAGAAGAAGAGTTGATAGAGTATGTCTAAGTGAAGCCCTTGAGAGAAAGTCAGGAATCAAGCAGGATAGCCAAATACATCGCCAATGGCACACGGTGGGGTTTGCAGCCGAAGACATGGCTTCAAGTCAGGGGCCAGAGAAAAACATCATGGTGGAAACAGGTTGGAAATAGACCAGGAGTGTCCGGGATGAATGTTGCAAGGTGGTTGTTGTGCTTATCCCTGGTTTCCTTCTCACTAGAATCAGGAGGAGAGCTTTAAAAAATGCCCGTGCTTAGATTCCCCATCCCCATTTGAGACCAGTGAATCGGAACGTTTGTTGGTGAGCCTGATGTCTGTCTGTATCATTTGCTAGTTCCACACGCAATTTCAGCCTGCTGCTGCTGTTGAGAACCACTGCTGTGGAGGGTAGTGAAGCATCTGTGCCTTGCCTTTACCGAGCAGTGGGTGCCTGCATGAGGCATGCTTGGGTGACTCAAAGGCACTGAGTAACGCTGCGGCACACTACGTACAGGTCAACCATAGCTGCAGCCAGAAGAAACTATGGCACAAATGCACCATTTCCTAAGACACCTGTGACTCTTTCCTGCAGAGAAGTGGAAGGTCAGCCTGTGGGATTGCCAGGGTGCCTCTGAGCTCCATTCCCCGTGCTCTGGTCAGGGGGATACCCAGAGTTCTGGAGTCACCAGGCCCCCTTCTGTAGTTGTCATGAGCCATGTTCATGCTCTCTCAGGGGAATTATGGCGCTTCATGTTTATGAGGCTGGCTTTGTGCAGAAATGAAGTAGCAGCGGTTAGTGGCCACTGTGGATAGCGGGCATAACAGTAGTGATTGCTCGTGAGATACTAAGCCTTGGAGGGCGTGGGCAAATTGCATGGAAGTCAGGTTTCAACTGCGCTTAAATACCCTGTTATGATTTCAGGAAACCTTATCAAATTCAGTGCCATCTTATTAAAGTTGCCAAAAGTATGAGTCTAAAGAGGAAGTGTTTGGATTGAAGGTTAAAAGGCTGTGCCCTAGGCCCAAGAATGACCAGCTCAGTTGGACTTTTCTTCTTTGAGAAACGCTGTACTGTTAAAGGTCCGCTTGGTACTATGACCGCTGTGTAGTATTTGTTCATTCATCCATTCAACAACTTCTAATGGTGACTTACATGTCAGACACCATGCAAGGTGCCAAACAAGTGGATAAAACATGGTCCCTATCTTCAAAGATCTTTCTGAAGGAACTTTTCACGTGTAACTTGTGCATTTATAAGGCCTTGCAAGGAAATCCAGGTTATGCCCATTTTACAGGAGAAGAAAATGAGCCTCAGAGCAATTAAGCAGCTTGCCGGAGATGGCATATCTGGCAGCACCTGTATTGTCACCCCGGGCTTCTGACTCAGGATCAGGGGGCTTTCTACAGTGGCCTCCCCTGGGAGAAGAGCCAATGGCTACAGATAGCTGCTGCTTGGGTCAAGAAGCACAATTAGAACCATGGGGAGAAATGGCTTCCTGAGCCAAGAGAGAGCTCACCATAGATAGTCATTGTGCCAGGGGCTTCTTGAGCTCATGCTACCATTCTCAAACTGTCATCGGCATTCAAAGCTTCCTCTTGGTGTGCATGGACTAAGATTCCTGTAGGTTCTTTGGCTCCCAGGTCCTCTCAAGCTGCTTGATGTCCACTTGCATCCATTTCCCATCTTCTCCAGATTCTTTTTTTTTTTAGATTTTAGTCTCCAGGTTCTTTTTTAAGCCTACAGCACCCGGTATTCCTAGGTGGTCCCCCTTCCAAGTACTAACCAGGTCTGACCCTGCTTAGCTTCCAAGATCAGACGAGATGGGGTACATTCAGGGTAGTGTGCCCATAGGCTCCGGATTCTTTCTTAAACTTTCATATTAGTTGGCATTCAGCAGAGAAACAGAACCAACAGGATGGACCGACCTACCTACCTACCTACCTACCTCTCTAGAGAAAGATTATTTTAAAGAGGAAGGACATGTGACTGTAGAGGCTTGGTGAGTCCAAAATCAGCAGGGTGGGCTGGCAGGCTGGAGACCCAGGGAAGAGTTGCGTTCGAGTCCAAAGTCCGTCTGTTGGTAGAATTATTTCTTGCTTGGGAGATGTCAGTCTTTTTTTCTATTGAGAACTTCAAGTGATTGGATGATTCTCACCCACATTATGGAGGGTAATCAGGTTTCCTTAAAGTCTACTGCTTTCATGTTAATCTCATTCAAAAAAATCTTCACAGAAACATCTAGAATAATGTTTGACCACATAGCTGGATACTGTGACATGGCCAAACGGATGCATCAAACTAGCCATCACATTCCCCATGCCCCTCGTGGGTGCCCTCTGATTTCATCAATGTAGCAGACCCTGTGGAGGTCTTGTCCACATGCCGTGCTCTCACCACTCCCAACTGCTGCATTGGTATTTCTTGGCCTGAAAACCTCACCTGGCCACCAGGTCTTGCTCTGCTGCCATTTCAGCAGGCCAGAAATACCAGGGGATCGGTGCCTTCCAGGAGTAGTCCTTCACCAATGACTGACAAAAATGCCCCTGCCCTTTGTGTCCTGGGGTTGGTACTGAGGCACGCACCTTCCGCTGGCCCCTGATGTTCCGCAGAGGCTTACGCTGCCATCGTCCGCAGTGCCAGCTTGCCTTCATTGCTGCTTTCCCTTCCCTCTACCTTCCCCACTCCCTGATAGTTCTCATCTGCAAAAGCATTTCATGCCTCCCGCTCCCCATAGGAGAAAGTCCAGACTCCCCAGCAGAACCCTCATGTTCTGACATGAACTTACCACTCCAAGTATCGCCTGTGCTCCCCTGGACCACTCCCAGTGTCCCCCAAGATTCTGTAGGGCCTTAGGAGCCAATGAAAGGAGTTTTCACTGCATTCTAAGAGTTTATTCTCTTAGTTATTCTGAGTTTTACTTTGTTCTGATAATTTTTCTCAAGGGATGGGGAGTCACTGAAGGGTTTTAGGCAGAGGAAGGGCATGGCTAAATTTTTATTTAAAAAGGTCACTTTAGCTGAATCACTGTGTTGTATACCTGAAACTGATGTAATATTGTATATCAACTATAATTAAAAATAAATTTAAAAAAGGTCACTGGCTGTTGGGTGGACATTGGCTTGGAGCAGTTTAGGGAGTTAGGAGGCTGTGGTGATAGTTCGCGTGAGAGACGGTGTGGCCTGAACTGACGGAAGAGCGGTGGGTAGATGCCAGACATTTCAGTAGTGGTTCTGTCAGGACTTGGTGACTGTTTAGATGACAGAGACAGAGGGGACAGTATGACTCATAGGTTCTGATCTGATGGTGGAGTGGTTTTGAGGACCATTTCCAGATATGGGACAATTGGAGGTTAAGAGTGAGACTTTGATGATATTTGGGAAGTGCTATGGCTAGGAACCCCAAAATGACTGACCACGAGCCGCTGTGTGGGAGCAAAACTCAGCCCCTGATCCACTCACCAAGCTCTGTGTTTGTTCTGGCATGGGCTGCTTTTCCCCGGAGGAGGGCACCGTTTTCTCATGCTCACAGAGGTGCCATGTGGGTTTTTTCCAGCAGAGATCCTTGCCCTAGTGAGCTGGGCCCAAGGGATCCCTGATCAATCAGAGAAGAAATTCTTCTCCTATGGGGATAGCTGGAAAGAGGGCCATAAAGGTGGGCCGGGCCTGGGAAGTGGAGTGCGGGGGAGGTGGAAGCATTCTCCCCTGTCCTCCAACACCCCAAGGGAACTGGGGAACTGGAATACGAAGATGAAGAGTTTCGGATAAGTCAAGGTTAGGTGACTATAAGACCCTCTGAAGAGAAAGGAATTACCGTGCTGCTCAGGAGAGTGACCTGGGCTGGAAGTAGGCTCTTGAGAGTCATGACCAGAACTATCAAGAGATCAGGGGAGAGGGAATGGAGTGAGAAGATAAGACGGTCCAGGATAAGAGGTTCCCTGGTTAACACAATAGGAAAGGAACGGGCCAAGAAAGCTAGATGGAAAACCAGGAGCAAGTGGTGTCCTGGATGCCCGAGGAACAAAATACCTCCTAACTGCTGCTGCTATGGTCCACAGTTAAATGCTGCAGAGAGGCCTAGATCATGAGGACCATCACACATCTACTGAACGTGGTGATGAGGGACAGAAGTGTCGTGGCGGGGAGGGGGATGGAGGCTGGTGGGTGGGAGAGCGTTTCCTGAGGGTGCTGCCTGAGGCAGGCCCTGTTACAGCTCTGATTCCAGCTCTCAGGAAGCATGTGAGCATCTGCAGCTCAGGTGAGTGATGGAGGCCTTAAACCTCTGGCTCCATTGCTCACGGAGTGATTGATGCTCGGGGCCTTGGAACCAGGGATAAGCAAGCACTGAGCCTTGTTCCTCCTGCCTCTGAGTATGGATTACCTCAAGTACTCTATGTAGAAAATAAGCACAAAAGGAACCTGGTGTCCTAGCAATGATGATGATGTTAAAAATAATATTTATTGAGAATTTACTATGGGTCATGTTCTGGGTAAGTCTTTCACATAAATAACCTCATCATAACTCACATATTCCCTATGATATAGGTATGACAGCTCCATTTTACAGAAGAAAAAACTGAGACTCAGAGAGGTTAAGCCACTTGCCCAATGTCACACAGCTATCAAGCAGAGCAGCTTTTTGTTTTAGTTTATTAATTTTAAATGTTGCTAACCTATTTATTATGGAGCTGTGGTTTGAACTGGCTCCAAAGCTCAACACAGAGGAAGATAGAGCAGAATGGAGAAAAGGAATGACTGAGAGGGACAGTCCTGCCCCAATCACTGCCTGCCAGCATTGTGGATTACATCTGTGTTTACTCTTTAATTCATCAAGTGTTTTAGCGAGGATTACATCTGTGTTTACTCTTTAATTCATCAAGTGTTTTAGCGAGGGCCGACTTTGTGCCAGGCACTGTGCTGGGGCTGGGAGGGGAGACCCATCTTCGCAGCTTATATCCTTGCGGGGTGATCAGAGGGCAAGCAAGCAGTGTGAGTGCAGTGGGATGGTTCTAGGATGGAGACGCGGAATGAGGTCCAGGGGCAGCGTAAAGTGGAGAGACTCCTCCGTCCAGGAAGGGCAGGCGGGCGGGCGGGCGATGCTTTCTGGAGGACCTGGGGCATCAGTGGAGACTTGAAGGAGGATGACGAGGTCTCTAGGCAAAACAGGTGGGCTAAGGGGAAGAAGACCCAGGTTTGACATTTTGGATTATGAAAAAGAAATTCGAGACAGTGAATTTGCTCCCCCCACCCCACCCCACTGCAGAGTGTCACCAGCTCTCCAAATCTCAGAACTGCAGAGGCTATAGGAAAAGTCTACCTAAATTCTTAGTGCAAAAAAGAAATGCAATTTACTCTAATTTGCTCCCTGACCTTATGAAGAAGGCCTTGGTCTGGGAGTACCTCAGCTAATATTTTTTGAGACGCTGGAGGCAGGTACTGATGAATAGTCACATTCACAGGCGCACTAATAACATGTAAACTTAGAAAAAAAAGTTGAAGAATAGAAATAGGTAGGAGGCCATCCCTAACTCACAGGAAAGTTGCCTTCTTGTGCAAGGGGAATTCTGCAATCTCCATGAGGGCCTCTAGGCATCTTTCTGCCTCCTTTCTCAGGCCCCCAGGTGTGTAGACACTCTGCTTTTTATTCTCCCTGTTTATTTCGATGGCCTCTGCCATCCCTAGGCCTAATTAATACGAGAAACAAAGAGTGAGTCTAGGGAAGCAATAAGGTAGGAGCAAACTGAAACAGAGAAGGGCGTTAGTGACAGCTGAAGGGGAATTGCATCCATAGAGACAGACTTTCTGAGGCTGCTCTCTCAATCGGACCCCTGTTCCAGATTGTTCCGGGGCCTGCTCTTATAAAGTCCCCTCAGGCAGGGACTGTTTCTTGGTTAGCACACTGCCTAACACATAGCTGGCACTCAGTAATGTCAGTTTCATTTCTCCTTTTTCTGTTTATTTCTTCTTCCTCTATGTGCCTCCTTGAAGGGCGTGTGTTTGATGGATGCTTTAGGACATTGGCTGCAAGCAACAGAAACGCCCTTGTTGGATCACTCACAAAAAGGGAATATAGTATAAGGCACTAGGGCATCTCATAGAGTTTGGGAGGAGCTGATTTTCAGATACTGCCTAGAACTGGGCCTGGAATGTACTAGAACTTTCTTTTCACCTCTCGCAATTCCTATTCCCCGCAAAGATACTCTTCAGTTCTATCTGGGTCCTACCAATTACAGCCAGGGGAGCAGAGTTACAGCTGAGAAACCTCATTGCCTGCAGCCATTTCTGTGTTCCTGTGAATGCGAGGGTGCCCTTCCCAGAATTTGGGGTGGTTATCAGACAGCCCAGTGGGTGTCCATGAGGGGTATGAGCAATGCTCTTATTGGGACAACTTGGGTTTATAATTCTTGGACCATTGGCTGTTGGGAGAATTCCAAATGGTGGACGGTTTCCTACCTGAGAATGGCTGACATGCGCTAACAAAATGCTGAGGAGCTGTCTGTCTTCTCTCTGGCATGACAAGTAAAAGCTATCTTCCTAGAAAGCTGCCTTTAGATAACATATGTTACATATAGTGTCTCATCTTTCCCTAGAGGTTTGAAAACCAATGAGCAATGTGTTCTCAGCACTGACACCGTTCCCCCTATGGAAACAGGTAGCAGCCTCGGAGAGCGGGAATATCAAAGGAGATGATACGATCACCTGAGTAGAGGGGTCTCCTGCCAGATGTTGAGTTTTCTACATCTGTTTGCTATATTTTGAAGGACATTAGTTGGTCCATGAGCTATGAACTAATTTAGGGCTGAGTTCAGTTCCTACTCTACTTTCTTGGGGTGAAGCCAGGGTCATGCATTACATCTTGGGAGAAATTAATCTTCATCTAATTAATCTTGGCTAATGACTGGATCAAACTGTTAATATGTATATTGTTTCCTCCCTCCCTCCCTCCCTCCCTCCCTTCTTTCCTTCCTTCCTTCCTTCCTTCGTTCCTTCCTTCCCTCCTTCCTTCCTTCCTTCCTTCCCTCCTTCCTTCTTTCCTTACTTCCTTCTTTCCTTCCTCAAACATTTGTTGCTGGGCCTTCCTTGTTAGAATCCATTCCAGTAGTTCTAAAAAGGATCAATTCCTTTCCAAACTTATTTCAAAGTAAATATAATAAAACTAGAAATTACCCAAGCCCAGACAGGTGTAAGATATTTACTATAATTTAGGAGTCAGCAAACATTTTCTGTAAAGGGTCAGATAGTCAATATTTTTGGTGTTGGAGGCCATACCGTCTCAGGCACAACTACTCAACGCTGCTTTTTGGTTTAGAAGTAACCACAGACAATAGGAAATAAATGACCATGTTCCCATAAAATGTTTCATGTGGACACTGAAATTTGAATTTCATATAGTTTGAATGTGTCACCAGACATGGCCTTTTGAATTTTTTTCAATCACTTAAAAACATAAAGGCCATGTTTAGCTCAAAGGCTCTACAGAAACAGGTGCTAGGCTGGATTTGACCCGCAGGCATTAACCTGCTGATCCCTGCTCTAACAACATGTTATAGCGGCCACACATCTGCTCGTCTGTCTTGGTTTAGTTTTCTTACTTCACAGGCATTCTTGGAGGAGCGTTTCTGAGAGAGCAAAGCAAAAGCCTGCCTCTTTTGATCTTGGTCTTGAACTTGTTCTTTCTTGGCTTATGTAATGTTAGCATTCAACTTCCCTTGGTTTGGGGTAAGAGCCCGCCACCGAGAAGGCTGCTGTAAGACTCTGCGCTTGCAGCAGTACATTTAGTGGTTCTGTAGGTGTGCAATCTCTCAAACCAGGGAGGGAGATAATGATTCTGGGGAGAAACAGTTTAAAAACAGTTCCAATTGTTCAGGCAAGTTATTTTTACCAGTCTTTAGGGGACAGATAAATGATCACATTGTTATTATTGTTACAGATTATATTTCAAAAAAGCTTTTCTGCTAAGAGTGATTACGTTCCAAGTTTTAATTTCACTCACTCAAGGAAAAATTTCCATTGCATGAGGATATTTTTTTTTTCTTGATCATTTACGATAGGAGACTAAAACTGAGGGCTTTCAGGCTTCTCATTCCAGGACTTACAATGACACAGAAGAAGTCATGAACTTCTGTTAAAGGTTTGGGAAAGTGGGAGCAATACAGGAAAATGGGAGCTATAAGAAACTTTTGGTGGTTACTATATTAAAAATATACAATATTGATATCTAATATATTATACTTTTACATGTAACATTTTTTTATAAAATTAATAACAATAACTAAAATATACTGTTGTCACGGAAAAAGAATTTTCCATAGTGTCTACGTGATGGAATTGGGAGTTGTCTGGTGATTACGGTCATTGAAAGCCCTCTACATACCTAGGCTTCAACAATTGCCTATCATTTCATCCTCATTGTAAAATGAGGAAAGCAAGACTCAGGGCCATCTAGCATCTTGCTCAAGGTCGTATAGCTGGGAAGTGGTGGGGCAGGTTTCAGACCCAGGCCTGTCTGTCCACACAGCCCTTTTCATGCTTTCACGCTGTAACCAGCCCCAGTCTCAAGGAGCACCTCAGGGAGCGAGCAGCCCCTGGCTCCCAAGCTGAGATGGGCCATGAGGTCCATTGCTTTTTGGATCATTTGATGTTGCCATTGATCTAAGCAAACCATCAACGTGAGTGTGGTTCTGGGTCTCCCCTGAGAGAATTTCTAACTGCATGCAGTTCCAGCTACAGCTGACAAGAAAAATACCTATTTCTCTAAACATATATGGTCAATTGAAGAAGATTCAATTCCTGAGACGTTCATTAGCCTGGGTTCCAGTGGGCTTGAGGGTTTTGTGGGTCCCCTGAAATTGTATGTAGAACACTGCACACGTGTGCATACGTGCCTTTTTTGGGAGAGGATTTCTAATTTTAGTCAGATTCTGAAGACGTGTGGACCCATTGCTCCCTAAACTCAATTGGAACCACTTTGGAATATACCTGAGTGACTCTCTTAATAAGTATTTGTTCATTGTGTCAAATTCCTTCACAACAAATGAGGTTAAATTCATCGTAGTCCCACAGTAGCCTGAGCATAGATTGCACTGTCATTCCATACGTGACACTGGGTGGACTCCACCAAGGGCCTCAGCTGTGGTTTCTTCACACGAGCTCCCCAGCCTCTGACACAGAACAAGGCAACTGTGAATCCTTAGTAATTGCTTGCTGGTCCAAGGGAATGATTTTCCCTGTATAAACCTTGTCTAACTTAGTCATTTCGGGTACTGGCAGGACCAGTGATTGAACTGGTGTCATAAAATGAAACTCCCATGTGCAAACGCTGCCACTTTCTAGCTGTAGGACCTTAGTGAAGCCCCTGTCAGCCTCAGTTTACAGTTAACAACAGACTGGCAAATCTCGCCCACCTCCACAGAGCCCAGGAGTCTCATATTTGGCAAAATCAAATTGGAAAGAGCTAGGACAAGCCATTTGGAAGGGGCTAGCACTTGGTTGTAAATTGCACAGTTTAGAGTCTCTGTGTGAAAGCGCTTGGCCACAAATATGGGTTACTTTGGTAATTATCTTCTGGCCAGGGACTGTTGAGAAGGAATCTTATTGGGGCTCCAGGCTAGTTAAGGGGACAGCTGCCGGGAGGAAGTGGGCGTGGCGATTTTCCTGACTTCCTTGTTTGGAGTAAACTTTGGCGGCATCTGCCCGGCTCAGATGTTTGCTTTTCCATCTGTTGATGTGCTTTTTGGGAGCTCTCCTGCATGCCAGAGAAAACATCTAGAAGAAGCACGACGCCAAATCTCAGCCATTCCCTCGGGTCCCCAAACCCCACCAGCCTCTAGAGAGGGGAAGGCGAAGCTGAGATGGAAAACAGACGTGCCTGTAGCGCGCTGGCTTCAGCGGTTCCCAGAGACTAGGGTGGAACAGACAGGGATTTGGGCTCCCACTCACGAGCCCCCATACACACGCCCGGCGCGCGGCGCCACCCTTTCTTAGCACTCCTCTCGTCGTCGTATCTGGAAGTTGGCGCTGGAGATGGGGCAGTTGCGGTGCTGGCGGACTCCTCCGCGTGTCTAGGGCTTAGCTGACTTTGCGGTCCCCGCGCCTGCAGCTGGCGCGCTCCGCTCGCCGCGAGGGCGGACCTGCGGGGACCGCGCGCGGCTGGGCCGGGGGAGGGGACCGAGCTGGGCTGCGCGCTCCGCGGCGGAGGACCGGGGACGCCGGCGGCAGAGCCATGACGGACGCCGGCAACAAGAAAGAGGGCTTCAAAAAATGCCGGAGCGCCACGTTCAGCATCGATGGCTACAGCTTCACCATCGGTGAGAACTTTCCGCCCCGTTTCTACCCTCTGTCTGACTTCTGCGTTGGGCAAACACCCTTCCCGGAGGCGAGGGAGGTCCTTTCCAAGCCAGGGAGGGGAGCGGTCAGGGTCCGGCTGAGCCCCGAGGCGCTCGGGGAGCCGCGGGAGGGCCGGGAAGTCGCGTGTGTGGCCGGGTCGCCGCGCCCAGCGCTGCCCCCGCGGCGCCCCTCCCGCCGCTCGCACTAACCTGGCATCGTCCCGCTGACGCTGGCGCCGAATCACGCCTCTCTTAACGGCTGGATTTCCTTGCTGGGGTTTTAGTAACTTAAGTCGGAAGAGGAGGGATAGAGTCAGGGATGGGGGCAGAGAGATGGGGAGATGGAGATAGAAATGCCGAGAGAGGGAAGTCAGCGACAGAAAGGCGTGGGTATAATAGACGCCGAGACAGAGACACAGACAGAAAGACAGAATGACAGACGTCCCGACTCAGAGACGTGAATGGAAACGCCGACACCGGGTCAGAAACCCAGAGACAGATGCCAGACAGAGATTAGTAGAAAGACGGATGACAGAGACGAGTCGACAGTGATAGAAACGGGAGATGCAGCGCGAAAAAGCTGCCTGCCGTCCTCTGGGCTCCCAGAGCCCCCCTGTTTTCTTTCCTTTCCAAACCCTGTACCAAGAGGGGAACCAGAGAGGGCTGGCGGTGTCTTCACGGCTACCGGAGGGAGCAGGACCGCAGGACCACAGGACGGACCCTAGAGGCTGGACTGCAGGAGATCAGTGCTTGATGCTTTTGCTATTGGTCCCACTCTCTGCACTGTTTTGAAACAACTGGTCCAGAGCTTGCCTCCTCACCTTTCCAGGAGGCGGGCAAAGCTGGGGGAGCTTCCCCTGTGGAATGTCCGAGTGTGGGGAACAGCAGGGGAGAGCTAGTTGCCAAAGAGCTGTGCCAGTATTTCTACTTCTGAGTGCGCTCAGGTCACCATGGCTTTAAATCTGAACTTTACCCCCAAGCCCTTGAAAATGAGGGGTATGTTAATTTGCCTTTTGGTGGGTGGCACCTGCTTGGAGGTGTAGCAGGAAATTGCCAGGGGTAAGAAGAGACCACGGGAGAGGAGCTCACCTCTGGACCACTTTTGCTCCTTCTAATGAAGTGACCCAAGGGGCCTGGGCTGAACACCTAACTTCCAGAATTAAGTCTCAACACCCGAGCCTGACTCCCAAGGCCCTGCATTTGCGTTTAGCTTCACTTTCCTGCCTCAACTGTCACTTCAAACCTGTTTCTTCCGCCCACTCATTATTGCTTGCCTTTGCCCAAACACACCATATCTCACCCCTCAGAGCCCTTGCTGGGCTGGTCTCACGGCCAGGAATACCATTCCCCCAACTCTGCATTGAGAAACCTTGTCTGTCCCAGCTCTCACTTGCCACCCGCTCTGCTGTCCTTCCCCATCAGAAAGAATTCCTGCCTTTGCACTCCCCCTAGCCTCACAGTCCTCTGTAAGAGCTCACAGCCTTGGATTATTTGTTTCCGCACCTATCTCTTGCCCTCCTTGCATTACAAATTCCTTATGGATGAGACTGTGTCTACTTTATCGTCCACTCTCTAATGGGGATGGTAGGTGCTGGAGAGTGTTTGTAGAAAAGAATTAAAAGTTGCCAAGGTCAAAAGTGATTCGTTAAAAGACATTGTCATGTTAATATTAGTTTTTTTGAATCTGGTAAGAAAAATGCCGGAAGCGATTTTTAAGTTTTATCTAGTCGTTCCCTGTGAGATTTTATCTTCCAAAAAGCACGGCTTCTAAACCCCACGTTTATAGTATGCTCCTCCGCGTTCCAACCCCTTCCCTCCTCTGGTTCCCATCCCCGTGAGAAGAAATGGTCTGGCAGGTTGGTGAGGCCTCTTGGTCAGAAGGGTCCCCCAAAGTGAGCTGGTCACTTCCAGGTGAGAGAGCTGCCAGCTTACTTCAGCTCTGGTGTTTATTCACTCACTTGTTTCCATCTGCCCTCTGTTTTCCTGTCCTCTTTCAACGAATGTTTATTGAATTTTACTGTGTGAAAATGAAAAGACAGAATTAAAAGATATAATTTAGTACAGTGCCACATGGCAAACATTCACTAAATGGCATAATTGTTGTAATTATTCAAGGCACCAAGCTAATATCATGGGGCGTTTAGGAAGATCAATCAGACTCAGACCTCATATTCGAAGAATTTGTACTCTTTGGGTGATGTGATATATTCATACATAACATTTTACCAAGTATTACAGAAACTAGTAAGTGCCAGACAAGACTTTAGAAATTTTAGACCAATACAGATATTTTACAAAACACAGATAATCAAAAAGAAGGAAAATCAGTTGTAATTTTATTACCCAATGCTACTTTAATATTATTAACATTTCTTACATATACTTTCAGTACTTTTTTGTATATACACAATTTTTTAAAACAAAATGCAATCATGGTGTTTGGTTCCCTGTTATTTAATACCTTACTAGCTTTGTTTCTGCTAAGTGGAGTATTTCATCAATTTCCTAGTGTTGGCTATTTAAGTTGCTCTTAATTTGTGCCATAAGAAACAATTAAGAAAGACTAAATCTTTGACTATATCCATGAATACTTTTAAAGGATAAATTTCTAGAAATACAATTGCTTCATCCAAGAGTATGTATATTTTTAAGGGTTTTAAAAACATATTGTTTGACTACCCTCTGGAAATACCAATTTACACTCCCACCAGCAACCTGTCAGGTACTCACACATTCTTGTGAGTGAGTACCGGACACTATAATTTTTTAAAAAGTTGCTGGTTTGAGAGTTGGAAGGTAATATCTCATTTCTTTCACTGCTTTTGTAAAATTGCCTTCTCATGTTCCCTGTTTGTATGGTTTTTCTTTGTGGGATTTTATCATTTATTAATTTGCAAGTACTCTTAATGTATATATATTATTTATACATGTTACCAATATATTAATTATATGTAATACATAATTATAATTACTGTACATTACTATATTTATATAATTACTATGTAGTAGTCACATAATTATATGATTGATATCAATAGTATATATTATATACACACATCTGTGTGTGATGTATATTACAAATACTTCTTCCAAGCACGAGGACTCGTATTCCTGAGACATTGGTTGGCTGGTGGCAGTGGCAGTCAGGCTTTGCTTTGAGAGCATAGATGTCTTGTAGCCCGCCACCTGCGGTTGCCAGCTTGTCACATGGTTTCAGCAGGGAAAGTAAATGGGCAGTGAGAGAAGACTCCTGCTGAGATCCTGGTGGTCCCCAGATTTCTCCTTTTCTCCAGTGTCTGACCTTCTGTCATTAGGAATCACTTCCTCTTCTAGTCTGTTAATTATGCAAAATCTCCAGGTTTATTAAAGGGATTCATGTTGTGAAATTGGCGCCTCAGGAGATTCTTGCCAGGAGAGGCCTGTGAGGACAATGGGGGTCTTGGAGGCTCTGCAGGAGGGGAGGCATGACCCCTCCCTGTGGCAAGGCCAAGAGCAAACTTTCCTGGGAGGGCTCCTGACAAAACTTTTCTCCGCTAATGGACGTTTCCGGGCTGAGGGGTGGCATCCACTTCTGCTTCAGACTGGGCAGGGAGAAGGCTTCAGCCTTCACCAGGGGTGATACTCCCCCAGGGCTGCATTATATGGGGCACTTTTGGGATTTACCATGCTGGGGGGCTGGGGACAGTCTCGACAGCCAGTTAGTGAGCAGAGGCTAGAGGAGTCAAATGTTTTGCTGGACGGTCCTGCACAGTGAGGAATCGCCCTAAACGCCAGTAACACTCCCATGGAGAAACACTGTGGGGGTCCCCTCTGACACGGAAGCCTGGGGCTCCTGGGCTGGCCTATGGCCGGACTGCAGGGACTCTGGGACACTGATGGTTAAGGCTGCGTGAGATGAGGCAGCTATGGGGTGGAGGCCAGGCACCGAACTAGGTGCCTTCCTCAGCTCCTACCATCACCTTTCATGACTGAAAGATAGCTGTTTTGACCCATTTTAGGAGAAGAAACTCCTAAGACGCCGAGAGGAAGTAATTTCATGGAAGCCTCAAGCTAGTTAGGAGCAGAGTCGGGTTCAAATCACGCCTGCCCTGGCTGGTGACCCCAGGGTTTGTCCCATGCCATGCTGCCTTCCACAGTGGACTGTGTTTCTGTCTGAGCCTTGGAACCAGTCCCTCGTCTTGAGGCAGAGAGTCTGCTGAGCCAGCGCAGGCTGGGGCAAAGCCAGAGAGAGCCGGCCATTGCCACAGGTGGGGCGAGGCTGCTTCTGGGAGGAAGGTCAGGCTGAAGAAACAAAGGCTGGTTAATCTGCCTCCCACCGGAGGCTGCCTGTTCAGTCCCAGGCTCACCTGTGTCCCAGGGCTATTGGCCTTGTGCCCTCTTTGTAGAATTTCCTCAGGTCATGGAATCAGGTATGTATTCAGCAGGTCTTGGAAACACAGCTACGAGGTTGC
>NW_017732159.1:358870-360844 GCF_001890085.2 Hipposideros armiger
GGGTTTGTGGGTCCACTGTGAGCCAGGCTCACAGGTGGGTCAGTATTGGCCTGCACTGTCCTGTACAACCGTGCTGGCCCCTGACACCAGATGGAAATAAGAGCAAAGTATACACTGGGCACCCCGCTGCTCTCCCAGGGCCACACAGGGTGCCTGGCATGTCTGCTCGGCCTCCATGGACCTGAGCGGAGTAATGGCAGAATCCAACCTGGGGCCATAGGGAAGCTGGCGGTGGGAGAAGTGTCGCAGGAATGACCGTTGGAGCCTGGCTTGGCGATCTGGTCTGGGACACAGCAGGAACAGGGGACCAGGATGGTTACATTGGACTTCGTAGCATCCAGAATATAACAAACTCTGGAGTTAGACACCTGGGGTTCACAGCCTGAACCCCATATTTTATTGTGCTCTTGGTCAGGTGGCATCACAAGGCTGAACTTCAGTGTCCTAAGTTGTAAAATGGACATAGTAAGTAGTATCGCCCTTGCTGGGTTGGGATTAAATGAGGGAATGCCAGTAGAGCTTTGAGCAAGGCTGACTTACCTGCTGCACATAGTAGGCACTGTGCCCAGGGCCCACAATATTTTTAGGAACCCATGAAAATATTTTAATTGCTTTTCAGATCAGAATTTAAAAAATAGACTTTTAGATTGAATAAAAAGTCTTAATTTATGATACTAATATTCTTCATACCAGTGCAGTCCAAGAAAATGTTTAAAAAGCTTTAAAAAATCATTTTGTGGAGGAAAGGGCCGCAGAGGCCAAAGCGCCTCGGGCCCATGAACGTCATCATGTAGCTTAAGCTTCCGGTACACGTCCTGGCACATAGTAGGCATTCAGAATTGCTAGCTCTTTGTCTCAGACTGTTTGGGCTGCTATAACAAAAATACCGTAGACAGGGTGGCTTACGCGTGTCAACAGCAGAGATTTATTTCTCCCCATTCTGGAGGCTGGAAATCCAAGATCAAAGCACCAGCAAATTCGATGCCTGGTGAAGGTCAGCTTCCTGGTCCACAGGTGGACATCTTCTCCCTGTGTCCTCATATGGTGGAGGGATGGAGGGCTCTCTCTGGAGCCTCTCTTATAAGGGTACTAATCCATCCATGAAGGCTCCACCCTCATGACCTGATCACCTCCTAAAGGACCCACATCCAGATACGATCCCATTGGGGATTAGGTTTCATCCTATGAATTTTGGGGGGGGGGACACAGACATTCGTCTATAGCACTGTATTTATTAGAAGTTCATAAACATTTGGTGAACAGGCACTGCGGAAAGGCAGAGGGGCCATGGGGGGAAATGCAGTGGAGTGGGAAACGTGTATTGGAGTCAGGATCGGAGATGGGGTTAGTTCCTTACTAACTTGCTCGTTAATTCTGTGAAAGTCGCTTAACACGGGCTTCTGTTTCTCCATGTAAGTCAGCTGACTGTGTGAGGAAATCTCTGTGGGTCCCACCACTCCCAGAAGGAGGTGCGCTCTTAGTCCTGAAGGCCACGGTCACTTTCCCAGCGTGGGAAGGTATAGCGGAATGAATGGCTAAGTGCGGTGCCCTGGGAATTTCTGGTGAAAGATGCTTTGCGGAGTTCAGAGCACAGTGGAGGCAAACTGGATGTAGGACTAGATAAGAGCTCAGGGTTGAAATTATTCTTGAAGCCGACTTGATTTTGTGTGTACAACTTTGCATGGTAATTCTCACTCACAGGGGAATTTGATGATGTAAGATAATAGAAAAAATACGTGTTGGTCTCTGCTCCTGGTTCCTGGCACCAGGCTCCTGAAACCCTTGTAATTTCCTAAGTGATCAGAGCCCTGGGGGCACCTCTTGTTCTAATATTTGGCCTTTGACTCATCCCTGACATAGGGCTCCTAAAAGCCTGGTCAATTCCTAAGTGATAAGGGCACGAGGTGCATGTTTTGTTGTAATGAGGGTCTCTGGGTGGCTCCTTGATGGGGGCTGGTCACTGGAAACACCAAG
>NW_017732159.1:362522-368731 GCF_001890085.2 Hipposideros armiger
TCTAACTGTCAGGCCCTTTTCAGATGCTTAGCTCTTCTACGCCAGGATGCTGGGTGGGAAGGAAAGTGATGCAGGAGACCTGGGCTCTAGACCCATTTCTGGCAGCTCCTGTCCCTGTGACTGCGGAAAGATCGTTAATCTCCTTGAGCCTCAGGTCCCTCATTTGTAAATGGGGATAACACTTCCTTCTTTGTTGTGACATTGGGAGAGTTCAATAGGATGCGGAACGTAGGAACCCAGCTCACTTTAGGTGCCCAACCATCGGTAGCTGTTGGTTGTGATGATGGAGAGGCTCTGAAATCGGGGAATGGGCCGGCCTCCCAGACCCACAGCTGCTTCTCTGGATGGTGCTCACCGGCTTGCCCCCTGGCTGCCTCTTACAGCCCCCGTCCAGCCACTTATGTCAAGTGCTGGCACAGCTGCAAGGCTGTCTTTGTTTTAGTGTAGGATTTCCGACCAGGCCGCGGTTCTGGAGCGCCAAGGGCTTCCAGCTGGGTCTGGTAATTGGTGCCAGCTGCTCTGGGGAGAGCTGGCTGGCACTTCCTGTGCTGTTTGGCAGGCAGACTCTGGAGTGTGGCAGGAGCTTGGCCTGAGAACCAGGCCTTGGCCTTCCCCAAGGGGCCCTGGGAGTGCTTGGAGGCAGAGCTGCTGGAAGTTGGTTTTTACTTGTCGGAGGGCAGTTTCTGCTGGACAGAGGTGCACACCAGACAAGACTGCATCCATAAGTATTTGTCCACATGTGCTGCTGCCAAGATTCGTTTCTTCGAGAGGAACTCACATGAATTGCTTTGCTGATTTGCTGCCTTTTCTCGCTTCTTCTGCAAATAGCTGGGCCATCTCTCTGCTTGATAACAGAATAGAGTAGCTCGGCTGTGATTCCATGGCTGGAAGAAGAACATCAGAGAAGGATCAGCTATCTTGGACTTGTGTCACTACTAACTACTACCGTGTGTTTAGCTTAAAGAAAGCAGTTTTTATAAATGGTTTAATCCAGCTTTGACATGTGAGGTTACAGTGGAGCAGTGAATGATGAGTGAGGGTTTCAAAGGTCTTCAGAGTTCAGGTCCAGTGCTCTTTCTGTTTTTACTTTTTATTATTTTTTTATTGGGTCGGGATTGGAATGGTATGTTGGACCCGCTGAGTTATATGTTTTAGTCATCAGACATCTTGAGTATTGGAGATCACCTCCAAGAATTATTGTGGTGCATATGGTGGAAAGACCATTCCTTCTTTACTTTTCGACAAACCAGAGGTTGAATTGCTGAGCTCTGACATTCATTTATGAGATAGACATCCGACGATTCTCTTTACCTTTCTGAAGCTTGCAAAGTAGGAATAATGATAATACCTGTATATGATGTGACATGAATAAAGGGCTGGCGCAGTAATGAGACCATCCCAGGTGCGCATACATCTTAGTTCATTTCCCTACCATTTTCTCTTTCCTCACTTCCTGCCAAAGCTGGACGTACTTCAGCTGGCTTGGGTGTTCGCCCTGGAATCATGAAGTAGGGGAACTCTCCAGTGCCTTGGAAGCCTCTTCTCTCTGAGATGCCCCAGGAGAAAGCTGGCATTATTTTCCTCCGACTCTTGGGCACAGGGAACCCAAATGAACACAATACGATTTAGGCAGCAAGTGAGAAAGTGGATGGATTTCTATTTTGAAGTCATTAGTTTACAATTTCCAAGAAAGGCTCATTGTGTCTAATGAGTCATCTTTCTTTAACAGTTGGAAGTTACTTTAGATTTTCAAGTTGTGTCAAGTCAGTGAGTAGTGAAGGGGAGCCCAGCATCTCTTATGGGGGGAGCCAGCAGGACCAGAGTGCCGCCATCTGCCGGGCCCCAGGGAATCCCAACTCTCTAACAAGATGCGGTGTCTTCCTTTGTCATCTGGGTCATTCATGAGACAGTGAAAAAGTTTAAAAGAGGCAGAATTTAGGCCAGTTGTGTAAGACTGTAAAGTTTGGTCTTAGTGACTATTCAAGGAGGCTGTGATTATGCAGGCTGTTCCCCCAGGTTGATGACGACAATAATAAGGTTTTACCGTTGGTGAAACACTTTCCCAAAACATCAACTCATTTGATTCTACCAAGAACCCTGCAGAGAACTATGAGCAACTCCATTTTATAGGTGGAGAAACTGGGACATCAAGAAGTCACAGTAGCTGGTTTCAGAACCATGACTCAAATCCAGTGTCCACCTTTCAAAAAGCTTAGGCACCTCAACCAGAAATCTGGGAACCATCTCAGAGCCTTCTTCCTGTGCCCCCACCCCCACCTCATCTAATGAGTCATCAAGTCCCGTAGATTTTCTTCTCAAAGCTCTTTCCTGTTCATAGTTTCCCTTCCATCTCATTTGCCTTAGTTCAGACCCTCCGCTTCTCTGACCGAGTCTATTTCAAATGTTTCCGAGTGGTCTCGCTACCTCTCAACTTGCCTGCCCTGGAAGCTCTTCCCAACACGGCAGCTAGAGTGTGCTTTTGAAACACGCAGCTGACCCCGCTGCCATCCAGTTTAAAACCACCCAAGAGCTTCCTGATGCTGGCAGAGTCAAACCTACCTCGCCAAGTAGGGCTCACAGGCCTTCCATGATGTCGTCTTTGCCTTTCTCTAGGCTCATACTTTGCAGTGTCCCTGCCTGTCCATGGATTGTAATCAGTCACTCAGCCTTTCAGTAGTTTTAGGCACAGGGGATACAAGGTGAGGAAAACTGACTAGCCTGGCAGAGTTCAGACATGAGTGGCATATCTGTGCTACATCCTCTGGTGGGCTGGCCGGGGTGCTGTGTGAGTGCCCATCCGTAGTGGGACGGAACCTAGTCGGGAGGGCTGGGGTGGGCTTCCCTGATGAAGGGGATGCACCCAGGTGGAGCGGACAGCCTGTGCAACGGCCCTCTGGCTGGAGGGCGGGTAGAGGGGGAATATGGATCAAGAAGATGCTGCAGAGCTGGCCAGAAGGTCTCGCAGGCCAGCGGAAGGGTTTCGGTCTTTTTCTCAAGAGCAGTGGAAGGCAACTAATGGTTTTAAGCAGAAGTGACATGATCAAATTTGTGTTCACAAAAGCACACTCTGGCTGTACTGTGGCAAAGCACTCTGGGAGTGTTTGTGGACTGGTCCCGCCGTTGTGGAGTGACAAGCTGCTACCTTGTGTGCGGGGTTCCTCCTCCGTATCTGGGCCTTTCGGAGTATTCATCCTCTCTTTGAAATAAACCAGATAGACTCTCAGGCTGCCCGAGAGGCAGGTGGTCCGTGGGGGCTGACGGCTCTCTTGATTTTCCTAATTTCTTAGTTCATTTTTTAAGAAAGTGAAGATAGGATTATTACTTGTATTTGCCTGGAAAAATGATCATATTCATTTTAGGAATTCAGGAAAGGACGCCTTGTTTTTCAGGGATGACCGCTGTTAGTATTTAGGTGAGTCTGTTTCCATATTTTTGTTTATCTTAGGTTCACATGATAGTCTGTTGCAGTTTTATATTTAAATGGGATCCATCCATGCTGTTCTATTACCTGCTTTTGCTTTTTCAAGCTTAATTGTATGTCTGGGCATTTAAATTACTCAGCGCGTGCTCTCTCTCTCACTTAGTGCCTAAGCCCTCTTTTGTGCTCATTTCAGCTTCTCTATTCCTGATACCCCACAAGCCAGATGAAACTGATCTGAGCATTTAACAGCATGGTCTGTTCGGGCAGTGCTGTCTCACCAATTATACACACACATTTTTTATATACAAACACACACCTCCCCAAACCCCCACATATTCTCTCTCTCTCTCTCTCTCTCTCTCTCTCTCTCTCTCTCTCTCTCTCTCTCTCTCNGAGCTGTTCTAGGAAATAATCAGATCCAAAGGGGAGGAGGAGGTCGTGGGAACCTCTGATTTGTAGCCAAGTTGGACAGCAGTTGTGGGAACCTGGGGACCTACTATTTGTGATTGTCATTTGACGTGGGGGGGCAGTCTCTCGTGTCACTGACCCTTTAACCTGTGGGGCTGATGATGCTCTGTCCAGGTAGATAGTGTCAGAATTGAGTTACATTGTAGGGCACCCAGCTGGTATCACAGAATTGATTGGTGGTGGGTGGAAAACCCCACATATTTGATGACCAGAAGTGTCAGAAGTGAAGTGATCTGGCTGAGGAGTAAAGGTGGCAAGACTTCATTCTGGAGTTTTTTCCTAATGTAGGTAATCGTTGAGCTAGACTCAAGGAAGGAGCCCAAATGTCAAAGTGGAGCTGCATGGGCCTTCCAGCCATTTCACTTTACGACATCAAATTCCAGTGGGAAACAGTGGAATGGTGGCGATTTCCGAGTGTTTCTGCTTGCCTGCTGGCTTAGCTCCATTCTGATGTGATCTGAAACTTCAATTCATGTGACTGGATTTATTTGTTATGAACAATAAATGTGATTATAGATAATAGTTATGGAAGCACCCAGCATGGGTTCTGCTTAATACGTGCTTGCTGGATTTGAGAGGCAGTGTGTGTACAGGTTAAGAGCATGAATTCTGGACCTCGGTTACCTTGGTTTGAATTTTGGCTTCACAGTTTCTTAGCTGTGTGGCCTTGGACAAGTTCCTCAACTTCTCTATATTTCAGTGTGTTCGTCTGTTAAATGAAGATCATTATATTACCTGTCTCCTAGGGTTTTGGAGGATTAAATGAGTTAATGTATGTCAAACCCTTGGGCTAGCACCTGGTATATATAGTTAAGTTCTCTATAAATATTTATTATATTATTTTCATAATATGATGATAAATGTATAATATATGCCCATAATATAGTTTCACAATAATGTTATTATTAACGTGAAAATAATCATAACCAACTCTGAGTCTTGCTTGATCAAACACCCGTATGTACCATCCTTGAAAAGCTGTAGGGATGACCTTGGCCTTCTGTATTCTGTTGGTCAAAACTGGCCCTTCCTCCCAAAAGGCATCCACTCTTGAATTATTGGACATTGGTGTCCGATGCTGTACAGTTGTTCTCAAATGTCCCCATCCCCTCAACCAGTTAATCACCTCTCAGGACTCAGTGACTCACTGCGATGGCTTTGCTTAGTGTGTCTCTAACTGTCAGGCCCTTTTCAGATGCTTAGCTCTCCTACGCCAGGATGCTGGGTGGGAAGGAAAGTGATGCAGGAGACCTGGGCTCTAGACCCATTTCTGGCAGCTCCTGTCCCTGTGACTGCGGAAAGATCGTTAATCTCCTTGAGCCTCAGGTCCCTCATTTGTAAATGGGGATAACACTTCCTTCTTTGTTGTGACATTGGGAGAGTTCAATAGGATGCGGAACGTAGGAACCCAGCTCACTTTAGGTGCCCAACCATCGGTAGCTGTTGGTTGTGATGATGGAGAGGCTCTGAAATCGGGGAATGGGCCGGCCTCCCAGACCCACAGCTGCTTCTCTGGATGGTGCTCACCGGCTTGCCCCCTGGCTGCCTCTTACAGCCCCCGTCCAGCCACTTATGTCAAGTGCTGGCACAGCTGCAAGGCTGTCTTTGTTTTAGTGTAGGATTTCCGACCAGGCCGCGGTTCTGGAGCGCCAAGGGCTTCCAGCTGGGTCTGGTAATTGGTGCCAGCTGCTCTGGGGAGAGCTGGCTGGCACTTCCTGTGCTGTTTGGCAGGCAGACTCTGGAGTGTGGCAGGAGCTTGGCCTGAGAACCAGGCCTTGGCCTTCCCCAAGGGGCCCTGGGAGTGCTTGGAGGCAGAGCTGCTGGAAGTTGGTTTTTACTTGTCGGAGGGCAGTTTCTGCTGGACAGAGGTGCACACCAGACAAGACTGCATCCATAAGTATTTGTCCACATGTGCTGCTGCCAAGATTCGTTTCTTCGAGAGGAACTCACATGAATTGCTTTGCTGATTTGCTGCCTTTTCTCGCTTCTTCTGCAAATAGCTGGGCCATCTCTCTGCTTGATAACAGAATAGAGTAGCTCGGCTGTGATTCCATGGCTGGAAGAAGAACATCAGAGAAGGATCAGCTATCTTGGACTTGTGTCACTACTAACTACTACCGTGTGTTTAGCTTAAAGAAAGCGGTTTTTATAAATGGTTTAATCCAGCTTTGACATGTGAGGTTACAGTGGAGCAGTGAATGATGAGTGAGGGTTTCAAAGGTCTTCAGAGTTCAGGTCCAGTGCTCTTTCTGTTTTTACTTTTTATTATTTTTTTATTGGGTCGGGATTGGAATGGTATGTTGGACCCGCTGAGTTATAT
>NW_017732159.1:371686-390636 GCF_001890085.2 Hipposideros armiger
CTCTCTCTCTCTCTCTCTCTCTCTCTCTCTCTCTCTCCCCCTTTCTCTCTCTCTCCTTCTCCCTCCCTCCCTCCCTGTAACTGAGCATTTGGTATTTGCCACGCAGCCTTCTAAGGGCGTTGAAAGCACTAGCTCATTTAATTTCCCATTTTCTGATGAGGAAACAAAGGCACGTGTCCAGGGAAGTGGAGAAAGTGGGACTTGAACTCAGGGCCTCTAAAGCTCAAATGGTTAAGTGTGAGCCTGACTATGCATGGGAAATATCAGGGAAGGGCTCTCCTTACACCCGGGGGACATACCTTTGGTAAAAAGTCAAAGCACTTTTGGAACATCCAACATCTCCTCTTAGCATCCCAGTGACGGGGCTTACGGCTTGTATAATATAAGGGAGGCAGACAGGGCAATAAGCTCTTCGAACCAGAATGTTTCTTATAGTTTCTTTCAACTGAAAGCCCCATCGGTCACTCATTCCTTCATTTATTCTCTTACAAACATTTGCTAGATGCCCGTTAACTGCCCTGTAAATGTAAGGAGACCCTAGACAATTTTCTCATTCCTTAAAAGCGTGTGGGTTTATGGAGAGACTGATATGAAAAAAGAACTTCCTGGGCCCAGTGTTGTTTGGAGGATTTATAAAGGCGGAGGGTTCCACAGGGGAGGCGGTCTCCCTGACGGCGGGAGTGGGCGGAGAATCGGGCTCAGTGTGCCTGTCTTCCCTTCCCCTCCCCCCTTCCCTTGCCTTCATTCAGTTTTATTGAAGTGTAATGTACATCCCATACAGCCCAGCCATTTTAAAAGTACAATTCATGATTTTTAGTAAATTCGCAGAGTTGTGCAATCATCACCATGTATAACTTAACTGCTTCGTTGTTTTATTTTGAATAGTGTCCATTATATGTATGTATGATATGTATGTTTATATGTATGATATGTATGTTTATCCATTCACCAACTGATGGACACAGATTTGGCTAATATGAATAATGCTGCTATAAACATTCGCGTACCAGTCTTTGCGTGGACGTTTGTTTCTGTTCTCTCGGGTAGATTCCTAGGAGTGGAGTTGCCGAGTCGTATGGTGAATGAGTGTTTAGCTTGGACGAACTGCCCGGCTAGTTCCCCAAGTGGCTGCGGCATTTTACAATCCCACCAGCCACCGAGGAGGGTCCTTGAACTGAGCTTTAAAGAAGCAGGAATTGGCTAGATCAGTGGTTTTCAAGTATTGCCGGGGCTGGCTGTGTAAGAACCAAACGGGGAGCTTCGTCACGATTCCTGGGCCGATGCCTTGGGGGTCCTGATTCTGCAGTTATGGGATGGGGCCCAGGCGTGTGCATCTTTAGAAAGCTCTCTCAGGAAGCCTGGTGTGCAGCTTTGTTCCGGAATCCTGGAACTGTATGAGGCTGAGGACGGGATGGGCAGGGGAGAGATTTGGGGGACATTCCAGGCAGAGAAAACAGCATGTGTAAGAACGCTGTAACACGTACGTGTTATGGGTGGCAGTAGGAGTGGCCGGAGAGAGAGGCCAGGGAGCAGACCTTGGTCCTGTGAAGACCTAAGGAGGGACCGATTTATTAATTGACCTATCCGTCTAGTTTTCTGTGATTGTTTTTAAAAATGGGAGCTAAGTTTTTTGAGTGCCAGGAGCTAGGCTCAGAGCTTTATATTTCGTTTTCAAGAACCCTTTTTACTCATTATTATTCTCAGTTTCCAGGTGAGGAAACGGAGGCTCAGGAGATGAAGTAATGGGGCTGGGACTTGACACCAGGTGTGTCTGGCTCTTTGCATGTCCCTCTGTGCTGAGCACTATGTGTGAACAGGGTCTCGGGGTTTCACATCCATTGTTGGAGAATTCATTACGCATTCTAATATTGCAGTTGATTCTCTGGCTTGCTGTGAAGTCATGGCCCTGTGCTGTTCTTTGCTGTGGTTTGAGGTGTAGTAGGTTTTGTCTAATGGAAATGACAATATTTAAACATGATAGGGAGATGAGATATCAGATCCCTAAGGTGAACGCCTTGAGGCTTGAGTTCACGTCTGCTTCCGAGAGCCTCTGGCTGCTTCTTTCTTCCTGGTCCCTGTTGATGGAGGCTGCATTTACAGACTGTGCTGACACTTGACCCTGGGTCTCTGGGGGCTGTCAATCTGAGCTCTGATGAAGTGGGGGATGGAGGCCCTTTGCGTCAGGCTGTTTCCAGAGTTGGTTGCACGATGAGGGGAAACTTGTAGTAATTGCCGAGCAGATGCCCTTAACGAGGTCTCTGCTGCATTTCCAGCTGGCAGTGCGAGCTCTGCACTGGGACGGGAACATCGCAGTCACTGGATCATTGTGTGACATCACATCCTCCCCTTGTTGTCATAGCAGCTGTAATCATCCCACTGAGAGTGTCCCTCAGGGTGATGGCAAGCCACGTCTTTTTCCATTAATGGGAACCCATGGAACTTTCTTTCATGCTAAGGAGTAAAAGAATTAGCACATTAATGCTTGTGACAGGAGACAAAGCTTAACGATTTTCAGTGTATCGCTGCTATCGTTCTTATTATTTTAACAACTATTATGTAAGTTATACATGTTGACTGTGGAAAAATTTATAAAATAAAGATTGGCAAGGAGAACACAAAATCCTACGTGTACAGAGAATCACTACTAACATTTTGATAAAACTATTTTTTTCTACTTGAGTTTTAACACATATGTCCATTCATTATTATTTTTTCAAATATGGGACCATTACTGGATTGTTGTTTACTTCTCCCTCTCTGTAACAATGTATAATTAATATCATTTCATAGCAATAGTCTTTTTCAATGGAGTTTTTTTGCCCTTATTTTGTTTGTTTACTGCTCTGTTTGTGCTTTAGGTACAATATTTTGTGTTTTTTTGCTCCAGTTTGATCATTTTAATGTATTTAATTGGGGAGATTAGTATAATTATTACGGTAATTGTTATATTTGCTGTTCTTCCTGACATAGTAACGGTGTTTTCTACTGAAAAAAATGCCACATTTCTCTTTCCATTTTTGGTTTGTGGTGTATAGACTGTATTTTCTTTACATTTTATCTTTTCCAGTGTTTGGTAGGCATATGCTCTATACCTTTTAGTTTTCAAAAACTTCTTTACTCCGCTTTTTCGGATTGTCAGAGTTAGTTGTGATATAATGGTACCTTTGTTGATATGGTATTTAGCTCACTTTCACTCTTCCTACCCACTAATTAGACTATGTTGATATAATCTTGGGTTTAAAAATCCAGGTTTTTAAAAATATGATTATTTTTAGCAATATAAAATTTTCTCTTGGGGTATGTTTTTATATTTTATTTTGGATTTTTAAACAATGTGATGGTTAATTTTACATGTCAACTTGTCTAGGTTAAGGGATGCCCAGAGAGCTGGTAAACATTATTTCTGGATGTTTCTGTGAGGATGTTTACGGAAGAGATTAGCATTTGAATTGGTAGACTCAGTAAAGATCACCCTCACCAAGGCCACCAGTGGGCATCATCCAGTTTGTTGAAAGATCATGAGATACAAATCGGCAGTTACAAAATAGTCATGGGTATGTAAATACAACATAGGGAATACACTCAATGATATGGTAATAACTATGTGTGATGCCAGGTGGGTACTAGACTTATGGGGGGATCACTTTATAAGTTATAGAAATGTCTAACCACTATGCTGTACACTTGAAACTAATATAATACTGAATGTTAACTGTAATTGAAAAAGAAAAAAAAAGAAAGATCATGAGACCCCTCGCCTCCATAACTGTGTGAGCCAATTCCTATAATAAATGTCCACTTACATATATCTCACTATATCCTGTTGGCTCTGTTTCTCTAGAGATCTGTGACTAATACAAACAGCTTTACTGAGGTATAATTACCATAAAATTAACCTACTTTAAATATACAATGAGATGACTTTTAATAAATCTACATAATTGTGCCACCATCGCAAACATCCAATTTTAAACATTGTCACCACCCCAAAAGAAACCCTGTGTCTACTCACAGTCTTTGAATAGTTTCATAGCCAGTTATTTATCTCTCTAACTACATAGTTTTGTCACTGCTAGCCACTTTTGTGCCTTCCTGGGATTTTTGATCTTTAGATTGTTGGGTTACAAATGCAGCTCCTGTGTATTTTAAGAGCTCTTGCATCTCAAAATCCTTTTCTAACATGACAGATAAATTGATGGCATAAAATAGCTGGATGGTAACATTTTTCTTCTTCAAAATTCTATAGCTATTGATTCAGTGTCTTCTTGGATTTAGCTTAGCTTTGGCGAAATCGGAGGGCTGACTGATGTTTCATACTTTTCAGGCAACCTGGTTTATTTGCCTGGACACACACACACACACACACACACACACACACACACACACACACACTTTTTTTTGTTTTGTTTTAATTAAAGAAAATTTATTGTTATAGTTAAATAGTTTTGCAAGTATGTGGGTAGATGTGGGTCTCTTTTAATTTACATTTAAAGAAAGCCAGAGGCCCACTTGCTCTGCTTATGCTGTTTTTCTTTAGGTTAGGAATGATTTCTTCTATTATATCTGGTTTTCACTTCTTTTCCATTTATTCTGAATCCTCCTTCATGAACCCATTATGTCTATATTGACTCTCCATTCTCTGTTTTCCACAACCAGCTTTAATTTTCATAGTCTTCCTCTCTGATGTTCCTTTGATTTGACCTCTGACTGGATGTCATACGGCATCCATCTGGTTCTTTAACTGTCTCCAGTGTGTACATCACTTCTGCTATTGCATTTTTATTTTCTTGGAATCCTTCTTTCTCCCCCGCATTTGTTTTCTTTACAGCTTTACTGCATTTTAATTTCCATCTGCCCATGTCTCTACTTTTGTTTTGTTTTGTGTTTTGCCCTAAGTCCAATTTCCTTATCATGCCTGGGGCATGTTGGTGTGCATTCCTCCCCGTCTAACTTCTATTTCCACTAGGCCACGACCTGATGAGTCCTGCTCTGCGAAAGTGGCATCTTCTGTGTCTCCCCACTCCTGATTCCCCGGCACACTGAACATGGACAAGCCCCGGTTACCAGCATGCATTGCTCTCAGTGTTCATCCCCATGGTATATTGTCTTTATCTAAGAGGAATGGACTGTGCTACCGTCAAGCCTCTTCTCACCCAAATTAATCTTGTATTTTCTAGAACTTGTGGTTCCTGCTTAGATTTGGAAGAGGGAGCGGGTAGAGCTGGGCCATGAGGATAAGGGACTAGAACCTGATGCTGAGAGATGGAAGGGGACGTTAGAAACATGTTTCTTTTTTTTTTTTTTCTCTTAATCTCTCTCTCTTTGGTCTCACACAGTCTCTGTTTCATTCATCAAAGCCAGGGTGTGTTGAGAGCTGAAGTCTCAGCAGCTGTTGCTTTAATCCGCTGCCATTTAGTCTGTAATCCTCATCAGTTGCTCCCAGGTTCTGGTGTTGGGCTGTGGTCACTTTCAGTGTTGTTATGACTTTTTATCTTTTTCCATGTTATCTTTGCTATTAACGAGAACTCAGTGGTGTCTGCCTTGGGGACTTGTGGCTTTAGACCGTTTTGGGCCAGAAGCATCATATTAAATTTTCTAAGGCTTGTATAAAACATTTTAAATGCCTATTGGCAATTTGTGAAGAGTTTGTAAAAGTGAAGTTTATAGAGGATTCAAAAAATAATCATTCATATCTGAGTAATGTCATATGTTGCTTACCGTGGGAAAACTTGGCATATATGCAGTTTCTAAGTGATGTGGGTTGTAGGGAGATTATATATATATATATATATATATATATATATATATATATATATATATATATATATATAAAGAATGAGTCCAGGAGAGAAGAGCGAACAGCTATTTCATAAAAGCCAGGATTTTCTTCTTTCTGTGCTAACCAAAGCCTTATTTCGCAGCCTCTTCTTTCTCTGGTGGTGATGGTGGTGGTGGTTATAATAATAGTAGCTGAGCTTTGTTGAGTGGTTCTTGGGGACCAGGTATTACGTTAAGTCTTCACATGTAGTAGCTCATTAACCCTCACAAAAGCCCTGTGAGATACTGATTGTTATTTATTGGGTTGATGGAAAAGTCATGACGTAATTTTTCTCTGTTTTTCATTGCAAAAATGTGTCATGAGTTTTCTGACAACCCAATATAGGACAGTTCCCCAGAAAGGTTAAGCGGCTTGCTTCAGGCCTCACAGCTTACAAGTGGCAGAGCCAGGGCTGGAATCCAGGCCACCTGGCCCTGGAGGCCCTGCTCCAACCCGTCACGCAGTATGTTTCTCAGAATAGCTGCCTTTCATGTATTTGACTCAACCCTCCTAGATCCCGAGGTTCCATTTAACCCCTAACTCTAGGCTTTCATGTCTGTTTGCTCTTGTGTTGAAATGCCTCTCATTTGTGTTGACAGATGAGCTGAAGGTGATGTTTAGATGCTGAAACCTTTTCTCTTCCTTGTTTTTTGAGTCATGGTTAGATACCAGTTACTATCTAGATAGGAAAAGACACAGGCTCATTTAAGTCTGGTTTACACTCGTTTTAGTCAGTTGTAATACTTTATTTCTTGTATTTGCCTTGGTTTGCTGTGCTGTAAAATGGGTCTGATGATAGTAGCTATTTCTTAGGGTTACAGTGAAAATTAAAGAGCTAATAAACTTAGGGTACTTACACGACAGTGCTTGGTACATGGTAAGTGGTTAATAAATCTAGCTATTGTTGATATTATTATTAGTAGTATTGTAATAAAGTTTTCTACTTTCATTATAGCCATTTATACCCCAAGTAAGTGAAAATATGTTTGCATTTTCACAAACCGGATATCTGGGAGTTCATAGTTAGGGTTTGCCAAATGATGAGCTGCATCCTACAATTACAAGGTCTTACAAGGTGAGCGTGGTCATGCATGTGTCATTATGTCAATGAATTTGCCGGATGTTTTTGCCCATTGCAAATGATATCTTGTCTTAGACATTCAGTTCAACTCGGAAGCTTTAATTTATCAGCAACCTGTGGTCCTGTGGTTTGAGACTGCGTGTATAAGTGAACCACAAGGGGAACTCTACCCTTCAGTTCGTTGCCTTCCCACCACCACACCCCATTTCCAGGAGCTGTTTGCAAGGGCAATCCAGGAAGACATTTTTGTTTTGTTTTCTCCAGTGTTCCTGCTAACTTACAGGTAGGGAAGCCTCAGGCTAGAGACTTTTCATATGAGAGATAGTCATAGTCGGATTGAGCTGTTTTCTTGCCAATGTTAGCATTTTTTTGTTTGATGCTTAAACTCTTACCCTGAAACATGTTTTCAGGTTCACTGGCTTTCTCAGTTTTTGTTCAGCAAGATTCACTGTGGAAGGACGAAGTATGGGCCGTGGAGAGAGAGGCCCCTGGCATGACTAGCTGTGCAGATGCGGTGCCCACGGGAGCTTGCAGGAGCCTGCCTGGCCCACTGACGTCGATGGGGGCGGGGTGTGGGCATCCTGCAGAGAAGTTTTTAGTTAGACGTGGTTTTTTCTTTTCTTTTCTCATTTTAAACTCTGAAGTGTGTGTCAAAGTGTTCAAGGTCTCATCTGATGAAATATGTATGCTTGCTTTCTTTGCTAGCAGTACAGAGGGCACCCATGATCGAAGGGGAACAACTTTCTTAGAGCTGTGCATGCCTAGGGGAAGCACCTTGGAACTTGGGGTATAAAGCTCTAGGTTTTAGTTCTAGATAGGCACCTCTAATGGGATGACTTTGAGCAAAATCGCCCCAACCTGGGCTTAAATTCTTCATCTGTAAATTCAGGGAATTTAATTTGATCGGTGGTTTTTAAACAGTTCTGTAGACTCATAGGGGCCCAGTAGGTACTTGAGGAATTGCGCAAATGTTTGATTCAAAGATCAGTTGATATATATATATATATATATATATATATATATATGATATATATATATATATATATATATTTTTTTTTTTTTAAATTAGTTTCAGGTGTACAACACAGTGCAATAGTTATACTTTTTACCCCTCAAAGTGACAACCTCCCTCCCTCAATCCGCCGCCCCACTCCCCCTGCCGATATCATGCATATCTATTACAATTCCATTGACTCAACTCCCACACTATACTGCACGTCCCATGACTATATATATATATATTCAATTATAGTTGACATACAGTATTATACAGCATCAGCTTCAGGTGTACAGTGCAGTGATCAAGCCTGTACCCCATCCATGAAGTGGTCTCCCTAACAAGACATGTGACCATCTGACACCCTACAAAATATTTACAACATTATTAATTGTATTCCCTGAACTGTCTTTCATATCCCTGTGGCAATATTGTAGTTATCTATTTATGCTGTCTGATCCCTTCCCCTTCACCCTCATCCCCACCCCCCCCAACTAGCAACCATCAGTTTTTCCTCTATATCTCTGAGACTAGTAAAATATATTTTTAACTTTTAAAAAACCATTATATGTGTTCGTTTGTTTTGTCAAATGCACCAATTTCTTGAACACACCAGCAATTGTAAACATGTTAATTTATGTTGCAAGATTAGCTATTTTTTCTAGTGAAACTCGGAATAAAGCTGCTTCTACTGGTTCCGTTTATTTGGAAAGGATCCTGAGGTTGCAGGGTGAGTAGTGAAACTCATCTGGTTCGTCCGTACATGACAGACAAATACACGGATTCAATGCACAGCAGTCACCCTTACCCCCCAATTTGAAATGTGCACCTTTAACAAAATAACCTTGATTTAATATCATTGACCTACTTTATAATAAATATAAAAGTTTTCGCTTTTAAATAAAATTATGATAATTATACCCAGATTGGGGTTCTGTGTAAAATTCCATTTGAGTAAAAGGTTTACTGCTAAAAACGTTTGAGACATTGCTCTAGATGTTTCTAAGTGCCCTTCTCTTCAAACCTTCTTAAGATTTAACGTTAAGCCTTCCTGTTGTCCTTTGGTGTATGTTCGTTACTACGCAACCCTCCACTCCCCTCTTCTATAATGAGAACAGTGCTCACGTCATGTTTTGAGATTTCTAGAAAAGCAGCGGCAGCAGCATGAGCTGATATTCTAAGTACATTATTCTCCTCAGGGACCCACCAAGCTGGCGATACTAGGAATCGGTGTTTTTAGATTTGGGACACTTTCACATTTGATTTCTGTGAGCTAGGCTGTCACTACAGTTATTTCTGTTAACGCATCAGTGGGCTTCAAACTGACTATAGACACAGCTGTAGCGGCGCTGCCCCCTCCAATCAGTTGTGCTAATCTTCGAAGGCAAAATTCACACTTCACCCTCTGGTTCTCAGGGACGTCCTCCTCTGACTATCGCCGGGCTCATTTGTCCTGCCAAATGGAGCCCTGGAGCGAATGCTGTCTTAGTAACAAACAAATAAATGCAAGGACCCACAAAGGAAACCCCGTGGGTCCTGGAACCCAGGTCCAGCTCTCACTGTGATGACTCTGTATCCACTGTGGCTAAGGAAATACTTGTGGGGTGACCTATGTCCTTTGAGGTAGTCCCAGCATACTTTCAGAAGTACTGTAATTACAGGAAGTCCTTGGTTTATGTTTATACATTAGCTCAAAGCACAGGACCAAGACTTTATCAATTAATTTGTATGGATGGCTTTGCTTTCCTCTAATGTGTTTTGCAAAATGCTGGCTGCCCTACTTCCCTGGTTCATGGGACTCACTGCGTCAGGCTGTACTCTGTCAGCCTCTGACTGGGCACCCTCTCTGCCTTATGTCCATTATTGCTGCTACTGCAACTACTGTTCTTTTTTGCTAACATTATTTGAGTGCTGTGCTGGAAGAGTCACTTCCTGGGTGTGCTCCACGATGAAGTAGATATCCCCATTGCCAGGTATTAGGGCATTTCCTGTTTAATATCCTGAAACACCCCCACCCCCATCTCCATCTTGAAACAGATGCTGCAGAGGTTACAGATGAATGATTCCAAACCTAATATCATAGGGCTAACTAAGCATCGGGTAGGTGCTTAATAAATACTTGTTAAGATCAGAGCATTGGCCTGTCTCCTTTTGCCTCATGCATTCTTTTACAGGGTCACATTTGACATGTGTGCCCAGTAAAAATAGCTTTGCAATTCTCAGCTTTTGTTCTCCAGCTCATCACTTGATGATGGCCATATGGCTGCTTCAGCAGTTATCGCTTTAAATCTCATTGGCTAGAACTGGGTCACATGCACATTCTTTTTTTTTTAGCTGAGCCATCCTGCCACCTGTTGGCAGCTCAGCGGCAGCTCAGCTCGGGCCGGGCATCGAACTGCTATTGCTCAGAGCTCACACATGCACATTCTTAGAGCAATCACTGGCTTAGTAGAAGGGGCTTGTCTTTATTGATTTAGACCAATTATAAGTCGTTCCATGGACTGGCTCTGGTACTGCCCTTTAGACTGTATGATGGTCTAGGCTACTTCCACCCGGCTTCCCGTTGTTCCTCTTCCACTCATTGTGGCTTGAATGCTCTTCCAGCCTCTCCAGCTCCCTCCCGACTCTCACTCACAGACATCACACCTCCTTCCCCATGCAATCTTGTCTGGGCACTCAGTGGCCCAGGCTAGCCATGCTTCAAGCTCATTCGTACCTCAGGGCCTTTGCACTTGTAGTTTGTTCTGCCTTCAATGTTCATCCTCGCAGCCAGCCCCATCTCATCATTCGGGCCCCTGCTCAGATGCCATATCTCGGAGCAACCTGCCCTGATGGCTCTATCTAAATAAGTACCCCTCTCATCCCTGTACCTTATCTATCACATCACAGATTTTATTTCTTCATAACCTTCTGAAGTCTTTTTATTTGCCAAACTTGTATTTTTGTTGCTGACTCCTCTCCCTCATCCGTCAATTAGAATATAATCTCTAAAAGGACAGGGACTTTTGTCTATTTGGTTTTCAACTGGGTTCCAGTGTAGGGAACAGTACCTGGCAGCCTATGGCCAACTCTCAAGAAACGATTTCTTGAGTTGATTAATTTGTTCTTTTCCAAGTCTCTCTTCTGCTTCTGCTAATGGTGCCACTTGCTCACCCCATGTTTCACTTTAATCAGAAAGTTGGTGTTCATCCTTGATTCTTCTTCTGGAGGTTTTATCTCTTATGTATTTTCAAGTCCATCTCTCTCTCCATCTCTACAGCCTTATTTCTGTTTGCATTCCTTACCAAGATCATGGCTGTCACCTCCTAATGTGTCTACCTTTGACAGATTTGTCTCTTGTAAAATTTTGAGAGTGATCTTTTAACAATGTAAATCTGACTGTTCAAATCGACTGGTGCCTGGCTTGGATCCTGACTGGAACAAAATAAATGTAAAAAGATACTTTGGCTACAACTGGAAAATCGAGCACAGACTTGGTATTGATATTATTAAGGAACTGTTATTTTTGTTGGCTGTAATAGTGGACTTGTGGTTATGTTAAAGTCTTTATCTGTTAGAGATAAATACTGAAGATTTTATTGGTGAAATGATGCCTGGAATTTGCTTTAAAATTCTGCATGCCTTTGTTTCTCTTCCAATTTTGGCTTAGTACTGTCCCCCTTCTTCCTTGCCACCTGCTTCCCCTGGATAGAAGGTCCCCCAGATAGTCTAATATCCATTAGGAACTTGCTCAAGTGCCACCTCTTTCATGCAGCCTTCCCTGATTGCTACATTGGAAGTGATATCTTCTTCCTTGAACACACATAATGCCATGTGTTCTTCATTCCTGACAGTAACACTCTGAGCTGCTTTATAGTTATTTGGATATATATCTACCTCTGTTAGTCAGGAGTCCTTTGGTTACAAGTGACAAAGACTCAACTGACTTAGTGGAAAACCTCACATATTGACTCACAAAACAGAAAGAAAAAACCCCCAAAAAACCAAAGAATAGCTTAGCTTGAGGCATACCTGGATTTAGTGGCTCAAATTATGTTCTCAGGTTAATTCTCTGCCTCTTTCTCTTTCCATCCTTTGGCTCTATTTTCCTGTGTGTTGCCTTCACGCTCAGGCAAACTCGGTCTGGGTGTTGGCTTCCAGTAACATTATCCTTAAAACAAAAGAGAAAGAACATTTTTCTCTTTCCCCATTCTTCTAGCATGAAGTCCTATGATAAGAGTTTTGTTGGATTGGATGTGCTCATCCCTGAACTTACCAGTATGTCTGGGGATAGTTGGATGCCCTGATTGGTTGCACTGATTGGTCAGGTGACTAACCCCAGAGCTGAAGGGTGGGGCCAACCTCACTCAAGTGGCATCGTGTTAGCTGGGAGGGGATGAGAGCACCCTGCCTAGTGTTGCTTTTTAGCCGTGAGTAGCCCTGCAGTTGTCTGGGCTAAAGTGTAGAGAGAGTGCAAGGTGCTGGTGAAATGAATTTTCTTCTCTCTTCTTTCTTGCTAATCATGCCCTCTCTGGAGGGGTATACCTTTTCTGTTTTGTTAGCTGCTTCAACCCATTACTAGTCAATGAAAATTAAAAAAAAAAATTAACATATTAATTTCAAATGTACAACATCTGTTGCTATTATATGTCCGAATAAGTCTCATCACAAACTGGACTACTGCCCTTGCTTCTTGGCAAAACCATCCCGGATTCCAAAGGGAAATGTAATTTGGATTAAAGAACAATAGGTGACATTGTAGTGTGAAACTGGAGGAACAAAAAAGCATCTGTTTGGGCATTTTGGAAAAGCCTACTTGAAAAGGAAGAGAGAAGTGCAAGAGGCTTCCGGACAGAACTTTGGTTAGTGCCGTATGGCTGGTTGGTTTCTAGCTCCACAACAGGCCCAGAGAATGTGGGGCAGGGAACACTTTGGTTCATCAACTTTAGGGCAGATAGAAAAAAGATAGAAGATAGGACCAATGTAGGCACTGAATCAGTGGATCCATTTGAATAATCACTGGGGACTTTTATCAGCCCTTCCTGAAGCACTGTGCTGCACCCAACTGCAGTGCTAGATGGCAGCGGTGTTCCTGCATGAGGTCTCCCACCCTGGTGGACACAGTGTGATGAGAGACCTCACAACTTAGATCCATTTTGGAGGTAATCAGAAACTCGCCATGAGAGTAGCAGAGTGTAAAAGGCATGGTCTTTTGAGTCAGAAGGACCTCAAACCTCAGTGCAGTCACTTGGTAGGGATTTGACTGCAGGCATCTTCTATATATAATGCTTCGAGTCTCAGTGTGTTAATCTGTGAAAGAGTAAAAATACCCATCTCTTAGGATCATGAAGGTCGCTGAGATAATGTCTACAAACGGCTTGAAAATAGTAGGTGCCCGGGAAATGTTGGCTTCCATAACATGCACAGCATTATCTTTTATGACCCCATGGTTTGCACGTTAAATCTTCAACGCCTGTCAGTATTTTACCCCTACAATCTCTATGTAGTGGTTCTCAACTGTTTGGAGTGTAGGGGGGCCCTTAGTGACCCAGGGAGCACTTACAATCATCATTTTGCAAACATCATAGTAAAGATTGGATCAGGCAAGAATCATCAGTGGATATGAAATCTAGGGGGTGGGGTGGGATTTTTTTCTTTGAATTTTTATAAGAGTTTGAATTTTTATAAGAGCTTATTTGAGCCAAAACTTGAGCAAGATCTCATTTGCTCCCCTGGGTGAGCAAATTTTGATGAAGAGCAGGATATTTTCATAGTTCTAAGGCATCTTGAAAGGGAGGAAATAAAACAGTAGGGATACTGATGAAAAACCTGACATCACCTTTGACGAGTCAGTCANAATAACTTTATGTTTGCTAAGTCTAATAGTTAAAAAAAATTGGGGCTTGTATATTGTATGTCTTTTAATGTTTTAGCAATACAAATATTTATAAAATATTGCATTTTATGAAAGTATCAGTCCCATTGGAAATCAAGTTTGGGCAGCACTCGCTTCCAAAGCCTGAAGCTTGTGGCCCCGCCTGCCCCCCTGGGTTTGTTCTTCGGGCTTCTCACAGCCTCCTCGGTGCTGCAAGCCCCTCACATCCGCCTCCTTCCACGTGGAGCTCTGCAAACGCTGTTCCCTCTGCCTGGAATGTTTCCTTCCCGCCTGTCCTCACCCTCGATGTAATTGCTGCTTACCCTGCAGGTCTCAGCTCACACATCGGTTTCCCAAGGAAGTCTTCTTTTTTCTTTTTCCCTCCAGACCAGCTAGTTATATACTCTCTTTGCCCTTGGTTCTTCTTCTTCATAGTACTTTCCAAAACCGTCATCAAATAATGAATTTTATAATTTGTTGTTTAAAGCCCAGTTTCCCACCAGCCTGTATGGTCTGTGCCTGAGGGTAGGGGCTGTGCCTGCTTTGTGGTTTGAGCCCTGTCATCTGGGATCTTGCACAGCGCCAGGCACAGAGTCCATGCTCAGTAAACAGTTTCTGAATGAGTGAATGAAGAATCAATAGGAAAATGTGCCTTATGTATTGTTGATATGATTATATTAGCTATCGTTCTAAAACAAGAGAGCAGCTGCCTAACAGTAGGCAAGTCACATACCCAGGTGATCTGTGAAAGAGACAATTAGATGATCACCCATGAGTAACTGGAAATTGCCAAAGGTATGCACAATCCGTAAGTATCCTGCTTCTATAGGGAAACACAACATGGTAGCCTTCCTGGAGATGTTAGCCATCAATTGAGATGTCTTTCCAACTTGGAGCTGAGATCTGATTCCTACAGTCAGTCAGATGAGATCTTATCTAAAAGAACTACACTTTGGCGGGTGTGCAGAGTGGGATGAGGGAAGAAGCAAATGACAGGCCCAGAGACAGGACTATGACCAACCTTTGTAAGCAACACAAGGAGTTTGGATTTTATTTTAATAGCANGCAATGTCTGGCTGAGAATACAAAACCTCAGTCTAACCACAAGGAGACATCAGACACACACACACAATGAGGAACATTCTCTTATATATAAACAGAAAGTGTGCGGGGGCAGGGCTGTATTCTTCAAAAATGTCAATGTTATGAAAGATAAGGAAAGGCTATTGGAAATATTCCAGATTAAAGAAGGCTAAAGAGGCATCACATTTGATTGTGATGACCCCAGTCTAACCCTAGGCTAGATTCTGTTCTGGATGGAAAGCTGCCATGAAGGCTGCTATCATATCAACTCAGAAAATTAGAATAGGGCTGGTAGATTAGATAAAAGTACTGTCAGTGTAAATTTATACTCATAACTGTATTGTGGTAATCTCTACCCTTGAGTAATTAGTGATCATAATATGTGTGACTGCAAAATGGTTTAGAAAAATTTATGTATACACCCATAGCTACACCCACACCAATATACGTGAACAAGTACATATGCAGAGGAGAGAGAGAGAGAGAATGAATAAAGCAAGTGGAGAGAATTGTTAACAGGAGGTGAATCTGGGTAAAGTGTGTATGGGCGTCCTTTGTACTATTTTTTTGCAAATTTGAAATTATTTCCAAAAAGTTGAAAACACTGCATCATGCTCTTCCCATTTTCTTTGCCCCTAGAGACCCAGGTTATGAGGGATGTTGGGTGGTGATGAATAGGTTGATGAACAGTATTGCACGGAAAAGCCTTCAGGTCATTTTTAATTCTTTCCAGGCCAGGGCTGATGGAAAGAGGAGGTGGGATTTGGTGGGGAATATTATTGACAATTTGAATTTTTTATTAAAACCTAAAGGTGGTTAAACCCAGAAATCAAACTGGGGCGAGTTCTTGGGGAAAAGGGTTTTGTTGCCGGAGACTTAAGGATTCCGGAAAGAAAGGGGGAAGGGAAACCTTCCTGGGGCAAGGAGAGCCATTAGGTGGAAGTTTTCACCCATACACCTAGGTGTGCAAGACTTATTATCTTCCTAAAAATCAGTTTAAACTTTATTCCAAGCTCCCATCAGAATTGGTTGGTAGGAAGTTCAGAGTTATTACTGGGGCTCCCCCTTCCCAGGCCCTAAGAGAAGAGCATCACTGGCCCACACTGGGGACCGTGGAGCTGTCTAGTCCAGCCTGGTTCCCTGCAGGTCTGGTTGGTGGCTTTGGTAAGTCCCCTCCCTGTTCGGTACACAGGGACTCTTTGGCCAGTCTGGAAACCTGTGTGTCGGGGGTGCCGCCATGCTGGGTGCCCCTTGCCGTCACCCTGTGCCACCATCCTGGTGCACTGCCACATAGTGGGCTATGGGACTCTGCCACATTAGGAACCCGTCCCCAGTCTGGATTTCTTACCATCTGAAAGACTGTCTCCCATCCCTCCTTCAGAACTTTTAAAGTCACTTGGCGCCCTCTGTGCCATCCTCCTGGACCACCTGTCACCCACCAGCATAATTTTTCAGCGATTTTAGGATTTTACAAAAGACAAGAGGGGGCCACAGACTTAGCTATCTGGTTAATTGCTTGGAACTGGGTGTGAGGTGGGGGTGGGAACCACAGAAAATACAAATGAATGTCAAAAATTACAAATGAATGTCAAAAAGTATTCTGACACAGAACATTTTATCTCCTATGTATAGTTCAATTTAGAATTAAAAAAGTTAAAAAATACTCCCATTAAGATGGGCAAATCGGGAAGTCCTATCTGGTCTTTGACAGCTGTTTTTTTTTTTTTTTTTAAAAAAAAAAAAAAAAAAATCCCAGAGCAGCCACAGGTGTGAGCCATCTATTTGGGAGTTAGCACACAAGTTTTATAAATACTGTGGGTTTCAGAATGGAGACTCAGGATAATTTTAATCCATTAGTGTTTTTTTTTCAATTAAGGACAATACTTTAAAACTGGTGGCATGTTAAAAGAAAACTAGTAGTGCTATTGAGCTGATGCCAAGGGAATAAAAGATTTCAAAATATGAATGACTTAGCACCCACCAAAATGTCTGTCTAGCTTTTCTGATTCCTATTGTTTAGCTGTCGTATGAATAGGCATTTATGGGCAGGTTCAGTGTAAAAATCAAAGCTGACTTCATTCCTGGCTTCTGATCCAAGAGGCCAATCGTGAACTCAGAGCAGAGATGGGACCTTTCTGGCTCCTCTCAGTCTCCGGGGAGTGAGGAAGATGAGCTGTCTCTGTAGAGAAAACCCATGGAGGGCTGCCCTCCACGGACTGACCGCTCTGCTCATGGAAAGCAAAGAATTGGGGTGGATGAAATCTCAGGAAAAAGACGCGCGTTTCACTGGGACCTTCTATGTTTTGCACGTACGTTGCCCCATAATACTTAGCGCCGCCTTGGAAAATAGTGATAACCACACCCCCCCATTTTGCCAGTGGGAAAACAGAGGCCCAGCAGGTTGCATAACTTTTCTAAGGTCATGCAGCTAATGAGAGTTGGAGCCCGGCTTCCTGACCTCTCCACTGCTTCCTGATTTGTTCACTTACATTCCCCGGACTGTGTTCAGCGACTGCTTTTCCCTTCATTGCCCGCCTTCCCGACCTTGACTCTGAGTTTTCACAGACTTCCTGCTTTGGGTCAGACCTGAAGCCAAAGCCCTAACCACTGAAGTGTCCTCTGGTGAGATGACCCTCATCAGTGAGCCTGGAAACAGAAAAATCCACGTCGCAGCTCTCTGGAGACTGGTTAGGCCCAGTCCTCAGGGTCTGACGACACGTCTTTGGTCACAGCCCAATGTTTAGGTGGGACAGAGAATTTCTGGGCGCCCATCCATGGCTGGGTGAAAGAAAGGACACGCCGCAGGTCTATGTTGTGTGTTTGGCCAGTGGCATTGATGGATGGGTGTAACGGAAGTTGTTGAGAAATGAGCATACAGAGTAAATCAACTTATCTTCTGCCTGGAAGCCTGAGTTGCTTATTGGGGGTGACAGGTGGCCCCTGTTGACAATATTCTCTTTCTCTAGATTGATTGGGCCCACTTCAGCTTCCAAGTGATCTCAAAGGGTGGAAATATGATGTTTGACCAAGGAATTTCCCTGAGGGTGGATGAACACATACACTATTTCCTTAAAAGCAGTGCTTTTTGCTTTTGTTGTGTTTTTGTTTGTTTGTTTGGCTTGCTTTTAAAAATTTCATTCCGGTGTAGTGAGAAAACCATGAAATTTGAAGTCAGATCCCATTTTAAGTCCCAGGAATGTCTTATTATCCCTATGAGGACACATGGAGGCTTGGGAACTTGCCCGAGGTCCCCCAGCTGCTGAGAGGCGGGGCCCGCATTGAACCCAGTTGTCCCAACTCCGAGGCAGTGACCTGTCTAGAGCAGAGACTTCTTCCGGTGTTTCTCCTGAACATTTCGGGCCCTGGTCCAGCCATGCCTGCCTGCGCGAGAACCTGGGTGGACTTGAATGAGGCATGGACAGAGGGGGAGAGAAGGAAGAAGGCAGGAGGGGGAAAGCCCTGAGTTGGGGGTCTTGTGCTGCCTCTTACCGGCCTTACTCCTCTCTTTGCATTTAGAATATGGGAAAGCAGTTTATTAAACTTCTCTTTGGTGGGAGAAAAAGGCTGATAGCATTTCTGGGCCCCGGGGAGTTGGGACACATAGACCCTATGACATGTTTAAAAATCAGGACTGGAAAAACATCTTTTCCCTTTGATAAACCTTTACTGACTGCATCCTTTGTGCTGTGCTATCGAGGTCCAAACCATGGGGTGGGGTGGGGAACCTGCTGATGAGCGCCCCTGTGCTGGGTGTGCCGCAGACGTTACCTTTTCCAGTCCTGTCCGTTGCTCCAGGAGAAAGATCTGTTTCTGGTACATGGACGAGAAGCCCGAGGCTCCGAGAGGGTGTCTGGCCTGGGTCTGGCCGGCCTTCTGAGAGCCAGAGCCGCCGGTGGAAGGTGCTGAGCCTTTGGAAGGATTCTGTGAGGGTATGAAGAAAGATGTTCTTTGGCCGGAGTGAAAAAAATCACAGAAGGCTGCAAGCTTGTCCAAAATAACATTTCAGGAAGCTGGCTGCCTTGCCCACTGGGTTTCCTGGAGCTCCCGTGTGTGAGCCAGTCCCTAAATTGAGACACTTATGTTCCTTGGCCTGGCAATTCCCCCCGCCCTTCCTCAC
>NW_017732159.1:394300-398673 GCF_001890085.2 Hipposideros armiger
GAAGCTTGGGCAAAATGCACATTCTCAGGCCTACACCGGCCTCAGTGAGTCAGCAACTCTGGGGGTGAGGCCCAGGAATCTGTTCTAGCAAGCTCTCCAGGCCGTGCTGATGCACGCTCACGTTTAAGAATTTTGAGTGTGGTCTAGCTCTCCTCTGCCTCCCCCTTGTTCACCTGCATATATGCGCACATATGTGCACCACACACCCTCATACATGTGCATATGTGCACACATGTATGCACACACACACAACACACACTCACATTCAAACTAGGGTGTGCATACAAAGCCCATGCTCGCCCTCCTGCCCCCGTGTCTGCTCCCCCAGTAGGAAGAGGGAAGGGTGTGGGTGCGGCTCATCTATGCCACACATTTGTTTCTTGCCACACATCAATTTCTCTGTGTGGCATAGAAATAAATCTGGGCGGTTTATCTTGGTGTCTTCTATCTGAGTGGCCTTGAGTCCCATGAACTCGGTCATCCTCTTTAACAGCTTTACAAAGTGATGTCAGCCACCCTGAGTTCCTGCTCTGGGCTCTCAGCAGCCTTGGGGACCTCTTGTTATCAATGTGGTGATTTAGCAAAACAGAGAAATGTGGGTTTCAGAGCTCTTCTGGGAATAGGTTGGCAGTAGGGGATGGTTCAGGGTTTCAGCTACCGTAGATGGCTGCTTTGGATAGATTCCTAAGAAGAAAGGAAAGAGGTTTTCTTTCTAAGTCAGATGTACAGATGTGCATTTGACTTTCTGAGGCGGCCATTATCTCCTGAGAGATTTCATTGGCAGGGAAGGGCTTGTGGGAAGTGTAAAGCTGACTGCAGGGTCTCAGATCCCTCTTTTGGGCAGCCCTTCTTGGAAGTAGGCAAGTCCTGGCAGGGCCCTCTGAGATCCCCTCTGCCTTCCCTCGCTCACCTGCATATGTGTGCACACACAGCACACTCATACATGCACATATGTGCACACGTACACACACACAGAGACATGCATACAGCACACACTCACATTCACCCACCCTGGAGGACTTCCCTGAGGTGGTGCTGTCTCTGATGAATAGTAGAGAAAAAGTCAGGATCTTTCTGTCTTCATTTATCTGCCAAGAAAATAGCATTTATTTGTTGCTTTTGGAATACAGTGATACCAAAGAGGAAAGCCCCTGGGCTTTCTGGTTTCATTTTAAAGTTGGGGAGAAGGGAGACCTCTCTTAGGAGGTCTGGCAGAGACAAATTGGTTTTTTCTACCTGGGATCAACACCCAAAGCTTTGTACCTTTTCATGAATGTGCAGGGGACCCAAGTTTCTTGAATGCGTCAGTACAAAAGAGGTCACAGTAGCAAGTCAGATGCCACTGGTGTTTGTCCCCACCTGCCTCACAGAGAACTTCCAGCCCCCTCAGAGGCTCACCGTTGTTGCTGGAGATTTCCATGAAGGACTGTCACATGTACACACCACTTTTTTGTTCTCTTTCTACCACAACAATAAAAAAGACCCCCACTCCAATGCACTCTGGGAGTCTGGTCCAGCGCAGATCCGCTGACGTGCTTCGTATCATCTCATTTCATTGCTTCCTTGGTACACAGGGCCCTTTGTGAGTCCCCTGTCCCCATCCTGCCTTCCTTTCCTTATTCCCCTACATTTTCTTAGCAGTGAGCTGCCTGTGGTTTCCGAATGCATCATGCTGATCCCTCTCCCTACGACGGGTGTCCTTTGGCATGTCTGCTTGGGGTATTTCTTTGTCTGCTTTAAAAGATCAGACACCACCTGATCCAGGAGCCCTTCCCTGACCCACTGTCCCCATGCCCTCAGAGGGACACTCCCTCTCCTGGTGTGTATGTGTGTGTGTGTGTGTGTGTGTGTGTGTGTGTATGCATGCATGTGTGTGTATGCATGCATGTGTGTGTGTGCGCGCGTGTGCATGCATGCATGTGTGTATGCATGCATGTGTGTGCGCATGCATGTGTGTATGCATGTGTGTGCATGCATGTGTGTATGCATGCACGTGTGCATGCATGCATGTGTGTTTGTGCATACATGCATGTGTGTATGCACACATGTTTGTGTGCATGCATGCATGTGTGTGTATGTGTGTGTATGCATGCATGTGTGTGTATGTGTGCGTGCATGCATGCATGCGTGTGTGTATGTGTGTGTATGCATGCATGCGTGTGTGTATGTGTGTGTATGCATGCATGTGTGTGTATGTGTGTGTGTATGCATGCATGTGTGTGTGTATGCATGCATGTGTGTGTGTATGCATGCATGTGTGTCTGCGCGCACATGCTGCATTCACCGTGCAGCATACCCCTTGCCTTTATACCCCATTTCCCCATGTCTGTGACCCCAGTGTTCAGCTCAATGCCTGGCACTTTGCTTGTGCTACAGAAATGTTTACTGGAATGACACTGACACCATCTTTATATCATCCCTGCCAATGAGCCAGAGCAGANTCAGGCAATTGAGGTGAAAGTGAATTTGAGTGGCATTGTTTGTCTCCTGCTGCCCAAGAGATAGCCACCATCTCTTCTGTTTCACGATTGCTTAAGAAATAATAATAATAGTAGTAGTAATAACAATAACCATCATAACAATAATAAAAACACTCATAGAATTATTACAAGTTGCCAAGCACCATTCTAAGAATTTTATAAATATTACCTCATTTCAATCTTCACAACAACACTTCAAAGTAGGTATAATTATCGATCTCTTTTATAGATGAGGATGGCAAGGCACAGAGAAGTCACATCATTTGCCCATGATCACCTAGTACATGAGGGAACTAGGATTTGAATTTTGAGCATTGATTCCTTAAGGACCCCAGAATGAAATGGCACATCATTTCAGTGGAAGTAAGTCTTCATTGAGCTCGCACTCTTTCTAGGTGTGTGCACACACCTGGACTAGAGAGACAGCTGGTGGGAGCACTGACACCCCAAAAGTTGCCGTTCCTCTTGCTTATTTGCTTGTTTTGTCTTTTCTTTGTTTTTCTTTAACTTCTCTAAAATCTTATATTTCCTTTTTCAGTGTCCCCATTCTTTCCTCATTCCTGTTCTGGCTCAGGGAGCTGGTCATCAAACTTTGCTGGAGGGGCTTATCTGTGAGCCCCTGGAGGTCAGGAACTGGGGGCCTGATAATCCCAGCAGCTGCACAAAGCCTGAAGCATAATATAGGCTCCATACATATTTGTAGAATGGCGAGATGGATGGGTGGACTGATGGACTGATGAATTTTAGCCCTGCTGCCCAGGGTGACCTTTCCTGGGTCAGCAAGGGGGTTGGGACTGACTGAAAGAAGGTAGAGACAAATCAAGAAGCTGAAACTGGAGATTGGGTTGGGAGTAGAAAGAATGGCACCATATATTGATTTGCAGTTCATGAACCATTTTTGTACATCATGTCATGTTTAATCCTCACAAGAACGCATGTTAGAGGTAGAACAGATGCCGTTACTTCCATTTTACAGATTAGGAGACTGAGGTCAGGAGGGAAAGTGACTTGCCCAAGGTTACGTTACTGTGTATCCAGCGGTTCTCCCACTTCTCCATGGGACTGGCCAGATCTGGAGCAGGTCAAGGGAACCAGGTGAGCAGCTGAGCAGCACCTGTGGCCAGGTGAGGCTGAGTGGGCAACAGGAATGCATTGGCTAGGCTGGTAGTGATGTTGGCAGAGGGTAGTGGCTGTTTGTGGCAGAAGTACAGGTACAGGCCCCCCCCCTGGTGAGTTGGCTGCCATTAAGACCTGGTGCTCATGCTTTAGAGGACAGGGAAGAGCTAAGATGTGGCTGCCCAGGCTTTGTCACCAGGCAGCTGGCTTGGCAGTCCCTCTCTTGGGCCTTTCACTCTGGTCCCCTGGCAGGACAGTCACACTGCTAGGCCTGCAGTGGGAGTCCCTTATCTGTAACTGCAAACAGTCTGTCTACAGTAAGCTTTTGGAAAACTCCACTAAACAAGCTACATGTACCTTCTGTATGCGCACTAGCATGAGACCTGGAAGATGTCCGTTTGGTCAAGTTCAGATGCTCAGGTCTCTGAGAATTAATTCCTTGTGGGAAACTTGCCTTGTGTGAAGTGGAAAAACACATTTGAAACTAGTTTGGGCAATTCTTACGACGTGCCTTTTCATCTCTCTCCCTTGTCTTCTTCTCTGTGGAATGGCTCTGGCTTGGGCTTTTTACCGTCTTTTGTCTCCTGAGTGGCTCCCCTGCTTCTAATCTTGGCGCTTCAGGCCACCTCCACAGTTGCCACAGCTCTCTATCCAAAACACAAGCATGATTGTGTCACTTCTCTGCTTCAATGTTCAGTGTGTCCTGATATCTCTCCTGAGGGATTTCTCACCAGAGCTTCCAGGCCCTTCACTGTCTGAACTAGCCTCTGGTTTCCC
>NW_017732159.1:402893-405160 GCF_001890085.2 Hipposideros armiger
GGGGCTTTACTCTGCCCTGAATCATGAAAACAAAACCCTGGCTGGGCGTGTTTATGGGGAACTTGGGACCTGCTGCTTCACAATGAGTGATAAGAGGATGTGGCGAACATATTACCAGTCATCATCATCATTGAGCATATTATTAGTAGCCCAGCACAGACGTGGTTTAGTGGAAAGTGCCTTAAGCAGGGAGTTAGCGCCTGCAGCAGGGTTTCTCAAAGTGTGGTCAGTGGACCATCCACATCAGAACTGCCTGGGAAGGTAGCTGGGATCCTGAGTCCTTTGGTCTGAGATGGACCTGGGAGACTGCACTTTTTTTGTTTTGTTTTGTTCCCCCCTCTCCCCCCACCCCCGCCCCAAGACTGCACTTTTAACAGGCTCACTCCTCAGGTGCTCCTCACGCACACCCAATTTGAGATTCGCTCCTAAAAGCCCACGTTTTTGAGCCAGACAGACCCCCTGATTCTTCTCTGCCACTTACTGGGTGTGTGCAGCCCAGGGTTACTGCTCCCTCGGCCTCAGATGTGTCATCTATCAAATGGGAATAGTAGCAGCGTCTGCCCCGTAGACAGGTGGTTGAGGGGATTCAATGAAGTGCTCAACACAGAGCTTGGCAGGCAGGAAGCACCCTGTACACGGGAGCTATTGTGTCATTATTCAGACTCTGCCAGGCCGGCTGACCTGGGGCAGCTCACGTCTTAATACAGAGCTATAGAGGCCGAACACGCTGTGCGGCTGCATATGTGCACCTGACTTGTACAAACCGTACACGCTCATTTTTCTCTCTTTTATGTAATTTAAAATTCTCCAAGTTTGTATTTTGCATGTATATTCTTTATTAAATGCTCTCCCTCACTGCGTGCATTTATCTTGCTCACTGTTTAGGATTGTCCCCATGAGACCAAAGACACTGTGCTTTGCGATGGACTTCAGGGATTTTCAAAGGCAATCGCGAGCATGTGTGATTTTTGCCTTGTGAGCTAACTTTAGAACCTCACCCCCACAGAAGGCGTGCCTCCACTATACTTAAGACACGATGATTGACTTATTTCTGTGCCTTGATTTTTAAAAAAGTCTGCAAAATTGTAATAATCTCATGGGCGGTTGGGGGGACCCATGAGATAACAGTTGTGAAATGCACTTAGTTCTTAAAAAGAAAAAGTTTTAAGTTAGTCCAAAGTTAGAATCGACAAGAATCACTAGTGTGGTGGGGTGGCCCTTTAAGATCAACTCCCAGAAACAGTCTGGGCATCTTTTGTCCTCTTCCCACAGCTGTGAACGGCCTTTTGATTAGACTGGTGTATAAGGGGCCTCTCTCCTTTCCCTCCACATCCCATTCAGCCACTGAGAGGACACCCTTGCTCCCAGCACTGGCCATTTCCCACGGTCCAAGTAAGGCTCGGACTTTATTGCTCAACGGATCCCGCAGTTAGATGTGGGCTTGTATTTACCCACCTCCAGGAAGGGAGAACGCCACCACCAAATTTTGTAGCATTCAGAGCACCACCTTCAGTGAAATGATCTAGACTCTTTGCCTAAGAACCACAGAGCCTTAGATTCTAGAAGGGATTTTCCGTGCCATAGTTGAATCTGCTCCGGGCATCCTTGACAAGAGGTTGTCCAGACCCTGCTCGGACAAGTCCAGCGATGAAGGGGAACGTGCAGTCTCCTAAGGTGGCCTACTCCCTTCTGGCTACCTTTGACTATTGCACGTCTTCTTTATAATGTTCTATAAAACATTTGACTCCCAAGAGCTTCTTCCATTCATTGGCATCTTGCAACATATGTCCAGCCCCTTTTCTGGATGACAGCCCTTCACATATTTGAAGTCTCTGGATATTCCTCTTCCTTACCATAAGCTACTCTGCTGAGATGCCCACCCAACGTGTCTTATGCCTGTTCTTTGCATATGCAGGAGCGTTTATGTACAATGCCCCAAACAAAAGGCAGCTTTTCACAGTCTTTTCTCTCCAAGTGTTCTGTTTTCCAAGTGTTGATGACGTTTCGCCCATCAGTGTGGTTAGAAGTTAATTGTGGTGCAACATCTGGGTCAGAGAGTATTTGCTGCCCCAGAGGGTCCTGGCATGTTGATTTGATGAGATGTAGTCACGGTTTTTTACAGAGGTTGTATTTTTCCTTTTGTAAATCTTGCCTGTCGTTCTAGGTCTCTGCAGAGCTCACTGCCCCTGGAGGTCTTCTGTCACTCTTTTGTGTTCTCTGGCTTTGTATGTATGTAATTCATCGGTAGGCTTTCTTCCAGGTTCTGG
>NW_017732159.1:407562-412132 GCF_001890085.2 Hipposideros armiger
TATCACATACTTATAAATGCAGGGTATTTCATGATTGGAAGGTATCTTAGAGGTTTTGTTGTTTTAGCTAAAGATAAGCGGAGAGCCTGACCGGATGGCAGTGCCAGGGTAGGGTTACCATGGCTCCCGTCAATTTATTTATTGACAGTGAGAAATTGAACTTCCCCGGGGACTAGCATACATGTTGTGGCCAGTGCATTTTCTCCCTGGGGAGCACAAGTTGTCAGAGGATAGGGACCTTTGGGGCCCCTCAGCCCTTGGCCAGATCCCACCCTGTCACACACTGGGTGTGTAAGCGTGGCCCAGTCACACACCAGGAGGACACTGGCACCTGTCTGAAGGGCTTTCCTGACACGTGCAGAGCACCAGCGCACTGCTCCAACAGGAAGCTGTGCTCAAAGAGGTTAGCTCTTCAGTGGGACGGCTTGTACGAAAAGCCACCTGACCATCAGAAGTGTGCGTGGTGAGATTAGAGTTCACATTGAAAAATGTCTGCTTTTAATGGCTCTTCTTGTCGAGTTGTGAGCAGCTGAGGCAGCTCACTTCCACCACGGACCGTGTCCGTGGTCCTGTGAAAGTCCTGGCTGCTGTCAGGACAGTTTCTGGAACAGGGTTAATGTTCTGGCATGTAACTGACATGCTCCTTTTCTTGGGCTTCCTTTTGTTGTTTGTCACTGTGAACTCAGTGCCATTAATTTCTGCTCTTGGTTTCTTTAAGTCGTGTCTTTGCCAAAAGCCCTTTGTGAACTCTTAATAATTTTGGAAATCCCGAGTTTGGTGGTTTTCAGACATAAGCATGAATCAGAATCATGTGGAAGAATCTGTTTAAAATGCAGATTCCTGGGGGCTCCCTCCCCCCAGAAATTCTGATCCAGAAGGTCTGGGTGGACCCGTACATGTGCATTGTAGCAAGTGTCTTGGGTAATTCCCGTGCAGGAGGTAGGATGATGACACGTTGAAGGATGTTTGCCTCGTCCATTAACAACAGTTTTACCCAGAGCCTTATAATTCATGTGCTATTTCTCAACCCATAGATTTAAGAAAACAAATGCTAGTCTGGGGGAACCAGGTGTAAAATACCTTTCACAGTAGGCCTAAGATAGTCTCCAGCTGTTGGTTAATGGTCCCAGACAGTCATGTGACAGTCAGAGAGGAGCCTTAAGATGGAGAGATGGCCTTCATGTGTCCAGCAAAATTGTCGACCTTTTCCTCCTCTGAGGTCCCACAGCGTGTTGTCTGTGCCTCTTTCATGATGCCAACCTCTTTTAAAAATCTTTGGGCTCTCCATGTTTATTTGTGGGGTGAAAGAATGCAAAGTCCCCTCCGTTTTGCAGAGCCCAGGTCCTTAGCTTCGGTCTGTTCAGTGCGTGACTGGGTGATGACACCATCTGAGCCCCATCTTTGAGCACCCCTAGGAGGACAGCACTGCCAGGGGGCTGTGTCATGGGTGGAAGGAGGAGTTTTCTAGTCATTTCCATTTTGGAAGCACAGTATTCATCAGGTTTCTTTCCAGCTGAGCATCGGGAGCTTTTTGTGTGCCAGCGTGCCCTGCCTGTCTCCGGGGTGGGGACATGGTTTGGAGGGTTCTCCAGCAGTAGCTGACAAGGCCCCTCTCCTGCGTGAGGTGTGGTATTCCGCGGAGTGCTTCTTGGCAAATAGCGCCCAGGCTGAGGGAGCTGGTGCCTAGACACCCACAAAGAAAAGGAACTAATGTGGCTTTCATTTTCTGTGTTCAGTGTCAAGGCTCTCAGACACCTGCTGTCAGAACGCTGCTTCAGTTGCAGGACAGGCCAGGTCNAGTGTGGTGGGGTGGCCCTTTAAGATCAACTCCCAGAAACAGTCTGGGCATCTTTTGTCCTCTTCCCACAGCTGTGAACGGCCTTTTGATTAGACTGGTGTATAAGGGGCCTCTCTCCTTTCCCTCCACATCCCATTCAGCCACTGAGAGGACACCCTTGCTCCCAGCACTGGCCATTTCCCACGGTCCAAGTAAGGCTCGGACTTTATTGCTCAACGGATCCCGCAGTTAGATGTGGGCTTGTATTTACCCACCTCCAGGAAGGGAGAACGCCACCACCAAATTTTGTAGCATTCAGAGCACCACCTTCAGTGAAATGATCTAGACTCTTTGCCTAAGAACCACAGAGCCTTAGATTCTAGAAGGGATTTTCCGTGCCATAGTTGAATCTGCTCCGGGCATCCTTGACAAGAGGTTGTCCAGACCCTGCTCGGACAAGTCCAGCGATGAAGGGGAACGTGCAGTCTCCTAAGGCGGCCTACTCCCTTCTGGCTACCTTTGACTATTGCACGTCTTCTTTATAATGTTCTATAAAACATTTGACTCCCAAGAGCTTCTTCCATTCATTGGCATCTTGCAACATATGTCCAGCCCCTTTTCTGGATGACAGCCCTTCACATATTTGAAGTCTCTGGATATTCCTCTTCCTTACCATAAGCTACTCTGCTGAGATGCCCACCCAACGTGTCTTATGCCTGTTCTTTGCATATGCAGGAGCGTTTATGTACAATGCCCCAAACAAAAGGCAGCTTTTCACAGTCTTTTCTCTCCAAGTGTTCTGTTTTCCAAGTGTTGATGACGTTTCGCCCATCAGTGTGGTTAGAAGTTAATTGTGGTGCAACATCTGGGTCAGAGAGTATTTGCTGCCCCAGAGGGTCCTGGCATGTTGATTTGATGAGATGTAGTCACGGTTTTTTACAGAGGTTGTATTTTTCCTTTTGTAAATCTTGCCTGTCATTCTAGGTCTCTGCAGAGCTCACTGCCCCTGGAGGTCTTCTGTCACTCTTTTGTGTTCTCTGGCTTTGTATGTATGTAATTCATCGGTAGGCTTTCTTCCAGGTTCTGGGAAATCCCTTCTGGGGCCGAATCAAGCTGTTGTTTCAATTTTACATGCTGTTTTCATTCTCCATAGTTTTCTCTTGACTCCCCTGCTAGATTTTAAGCCCATTTAAAGCCAGGGCTCTGGCTGGTACATAGAAGTATTTCTAGTCCAGTGATTTTTACGTTCTTGGTGTTCAATGACTTGATATTGATTTCAAGAGGATTTGGTCTTCTCTTTAATACTAAATTCTCTCCCTTGGGGACCTCACCCATTGCAGCAGTTTCTGTATGGAGTCCTTTATTGTCTACATCAAGCTGCAGACCCCTATGTCCCATTGCCAACTGGCTCTCTCTATTTATACACCCCACAAGGACCTCAGATGCAACATGTACAGTGTTAACTGTCTCTTACACTCTTACCTGGGCCACCCAAGCCTGTTCTGAGTGGCAGCATGTCTTTAAGTAACAGCCAACTCTTGCCTTGACCCCACAGTATGTCCAGTGATTTATTGAGTTGAGTCAATCCAACTTTGGGAATGTCCGTGACATGCATCCCCCCCACTCCATCCCCGCTGTCATGCCCCCCTGGAGGCCCTCACGACTGCCACAGTTCCGTAGTACTCAGTGCGACACTTATCCTTCTTCCTCCAGGTCAACTGTCACCTCATTGCCTGAGTGACCTACTACGGGATAGGCCCACGCATCACCTACAGAATGAAGTTAATTCATTGACTTCACAAGTGGTTCTCGAGAGCTTACCAGGTGTGAGTCCCTGTTCTGGGCACTGGGGACACAGCAATGCCCAAGACCAAAGTCCCTGTCCTCACAGAGCTGACACTGTGGTTGGAGAGACAGGCGATAAATAAAAAATCCTGAGCTTGGTCAACAAGGCCTGTAGCTGTCAAGCCCTGGCCTTTGTCTCCTGCTCCATTGTGCACAGCATCTCGGATCGCCATTTCCAAACACGCCACACTCTTGGTCTTTGCACATGCTGACCCCTTTTTTCATCCGTTAACTCCTACTCTCTTTTTATAGGTTCCAGTGTCACCTCTTCTGGGGAGCCTTCCTTGACTTTCCCAAGAAGGTTGGTCACTCCCTCTGGATCTCCACAGTACTGATTCCTGCATTTCTATGATTGAAACTGCAAGGTTACGATGACCCGTTTACATGACTTTCTCCCCCATGAGGGCTTCTTGAAGGGCAGGTGCTTGGCACAGAGAAGGCACCCAAAACATTTAATAAAGTTGTAGCCATCATCTAGTGACATCTTAAATGCTACCTGTGTATTGTGACAAGAAGTTATTCATATGAGTTATCTCATTTTGTTCTCATAGCAGTGTTATGAGGTAGACAGTTACTAAACGTATTTACACCTGAGGAAACTGAGGCTTTGAGAAATGCCCAAGGCCGCACAGCTGGTTAATTAGGAGAGCAAGGGTTTGAGCTCTCATCTCTTGTTCTTCACAAAACATGTCCCCTGGCCTCTTGCAATAAACGTTTTTTTTTCTTTGGATGGTTGCTCACTGCGGCTGCTGGCCGCTCACGCTGGCTGCTGGCCGCTCACACTGGCTGCTGGCTACACACGGTAGCCCATGGCAACCCGCTGCCACAGGGGCTGTAGCCTACGCCGTCACCGGCGACTCACGGCAGCCCAGCTCCAGGTCGAGCTGTTGTTCAGCATCTTAGCTGCGGAGGGCAGTGTCATTGGCCCTCATATGTGGGATCCGAACC
>NW_017732159.1:414756-419608 GCF_001890085.2 Hipposideros armiger
TCTCTTTTCTCTTTCCCCATCTCTGCATGAAGGCGAAACACAGCCTTCATTCATTCATTCATTCATTCATTCATTCCACAACTCGAGTGGAGGCTGCTACCTCCATATCCTGCTTCTAGGTTTTTCCCTCCTACATTTCCATCATTTGTCAGGCTGTGGAAGGAACTCACTGAGAGCGGGAGCATGATGTTATCTTGTCTTGGTAGTGGGAGTGTATCTCATAGTAGCTTTTGTAAAATCTGTCTCCTTGGAAACCCACTGACACCTAAATCCTCGTCTTGAAAGCCTTTTGCGATACACTTCATTTTACAGCCAGTTCAGACACTCTTGTGCCTGAGTGTCCTTCCTGATCGGGGATAGCGATACTTTCTTTCCTCTTCCTCATAGTCTGGATGTCCCAGATTTCAGTGTTTCTGGGAAAGAAGGTGATGAAGAAAACTGGCTCTGATTTAGTACTAAGAGCTCAGCCCCTGCCAAGTGCAGATGTCCTCAACCCCCATGTTTGCACGCAGAGAACTAAGGCTTGGATAAGTGACTTCTCCCAGGAAGAGGGAGGATTTGAACTCTGGTCTGTTGACCCTTAGTTAGAGCTGACCTTTGGAAGGACTCTTCCAGGCCCCCCGCTTACCACTTCCCACCCCAACCATGGTGCTCTTGAAGACCTGACTTTCCCTCAGATCTGTGTGAAGGAGGGCGGGGGGGCTTTGTTTTGCTATTTCTGGTGTGCAGTTTGAACCATTTTAAGTCCACCCGGAGCCAGTTCCCATGACAGGTCAAGGAAAGTGTGAATCATTGAAAACCACAGAGAATTTCCACATCCCATTTTAAACCAGTGCCGTCAGCTTCCTCCTGCTCGAAAACATCACCCCAAGCTGCTGACCTGTAAAGGCTCAGAGGGCTAATCTGAGCGCCCCCATTCTCCCTGCCTGGTGGTGTCTGTGCACCAACTCAGGAAGACAGGCACTGCCTGTGCGTGGAGCCACCTTTCACAGTGTTCGTTTGCCTCAGAGCCATTTATCTAAAAAATGCATGTGATTGCTGTGCCAGAGTGTCGTGCTTGTGCGAGCCACGCCAGACCGGCTCTCCCTCCTCCTTCCGGCCCCACCCCAACCTGCCTAAGAGACTGTCTCTCTCTAGTTGTTCACCAGGAGTAACTAACTCGTGTCAGGCACCCCAGGAAGCCAAGACCTGGGTCATGCCATGCGTCGCCATCTCTTCGACATTCATCCCTCTGGGTCTTGTATCCTTTCATCTGACTCAGCGTCTCTCTTCTCTTTATTCCCCTAGAACTTCCAGGGAGCCCGCTGCTCCTTCTTATTTCCTTGAGAAAATAGAAGACGGCAGAAGGGACCTTCCGTGTGCTCCCACTGCTGTATCTTCCACCTTTTCTGCATTCCTATTCATACGCTCTTCATCGCGCCCAGCACTCTCCCCACGGACTCTCTCCTGGCCCGCGGATAGACTGTGTCTCAGGTCAGCGCCTCCGCTCGGGCGGTGGACCTGATACCCTCGCGCCTTCTCACGAACTTTTCTTACAGTGAGTCCCCTCCGCTGCCTCCCTGCTTATTTTTTTCCCACTGGATCGTTCTCACCAGCATGCGAACATGCTCCAATAGCGTCTATCTTTAAAAAAAAATAAAAATCCTGTATTCACATGCAATTCTCCAGTGATGGTTTCACTTCTTAGATGTCCTTCCTAGGAAAATTTCCCAGCACTATTTTTGTACATGCTGACACAGTCTTCTCTCGCCAGCCCGTGCCAACCCTGCATCCCACCACGATGCCAATGCTTTTGGCAAGATCACCCATGACCTCCCCGTGGGCCAAAGTAAGCAGCCATTATACTTGACCCCTAGCAGCATTTGACGCAGTCGCCCACTCCCTCCTTCTTAAAACCTTCCTTCACTTGGCTTTGAGATACTGGCCTCGGTTCCTCTTCTGTGGAGGGTCCTTCTAAGTTAGCTGTGCTGCCTCGGGGTTGAGTCTTTGGGTCTCTTCTCTACCTATATTTATCTTGGAAATGAGCTAATTCAGTCTATGACTTTAAATACCAGCTACAGACTGACCATGTAGTCTGAAATTCTCCCCTGGATTCCGGACTCATATATCTAATTGCCTACTGGATATCACTGCTTGAATTTTTAATGGACACCTTAGAAAGAACATCACCAAGCCAGCCTAGTCCTCTCTCCCTTGTCTACTCTTCCTCTAGTCTTTTGTGCTCAGTTGGTGGCATCTTCATTCTTGTAGTTGTTTGGGCCAAATGCTTTGTCGTTATCCCTGGCCTGTCTCTTTCCTTTATATTGTTACATATCCAACCCACCAGCAAATTCTGTCATGTCGCCCTATAATCCTGAATTTGATCATTTCTCACCACCTCCAGCTCTCCCTTTTGACCAGCCCACCATTTTCTCTTGACGGAACCATTGCTGTAGCTTCCTAACTAGTCTTTCTGCTTCCACCCAGCAACTCTTAAAGAATCTTCACACAGCAGCCAGAATAACCCTTTTAAAATGTGTCAGATCATATCCCTCCCCTGCTCACAACAAAACCCCCTGATGGCCTTCCTCGGTCTGGAGGGCCCCACATGGTGGTGTTCCCTGCTGTCTCATTCAGCTCCAGACACAGGGCTTCCCTTGCTGTTCTTTGAAGGGGTTTTACCCTTATTCCCTACCCCCCAATCTCTGGATTCTGCCCAGGTACAGTATTTCCTTATCAGAGACTTTCCTGACCACACTATTTAAAACAGTACTTTCTTTTAATTTTTTTAAATTGGGGAACAGTGTGTTTTTCCAGGACACATCAACTCTAAGTCAAGTAGTTGTTTCAATCGAGTTGTGGAGGGTGCAGCTCAGCAGCCCATGCGGGGATCGAACCGGGAACCTTGGTGTTGTGAGCACTGCACTCTACTCAACTGAGCTAACCGGTTGCCCCTAAAATAATACTTTCTTATTGTGTATTCCTTTACCTCTGCTTTATTTTTTATCATAGTAAGTAAAGCCATCTGACATATTAAATATGTATTTGTTTGTTTTTTTCTGCCTCCACTCTCTAAGTCCCACAAAAGCTGAGACATGTCTTTTTGTTCACTGTTGAGTCCCAAGCATGTAGAACAGTGTCTGGCACATAGTAAATCCTCAATTAATATTTGTAGAAGGAAGGCATACATGCCCTAAACTTAACCTAGACAACTCATTACCATAAAGCATTCTTAAAAAAATTATGAATTATTTTAGGCCCACAAGGTATAATGAATAATATAGTGAATATCCACATACCCGCCACCCGCTTAAAGGAATACAATGCAACTCTGTCAGGATGGGCTAGTTGATGCTACTGTAACAAACGGCTCTCAGATCTAACCGGCTTAGAACAGATACATGAACAAACAAACAAATAAATAATCTGACCTCTCACTCATGCTGCACGTCCATCCATGGGGTGGCTGAGAATATCCTTGTCACTGACAGACAGTGGCAAAGGGAAAGAAAGATGCCAGTGGCATACGCTTAAAGGTTTCTACCTACAAGTGACACTTCTACATACATATGCTGGGCAGAAGAAAACCTCATATGCGTGCCTAACTTACAGGAGTGGGGGAGATGCCTCCTATTGTGTAGCTAGAGGAAGTGAACACAAATATGTGTGACTAGACCTATTGACTGCTAGGGACTGTCACAGTTACACATGTAGTTAGAACTCTCTACATGAACCCCCTCCTGGTCCCATTTCCCCCCTGTCTCTAGAGAACATCACTGTACTTAATTTGGTGACATTTCATTGTGGTGTCAGTTTTCCTATCCCTGATTATTAATGAGGTGGAATATCTATGTTTATGAACCGTTTTGGTTACTCTTTTTGTGCACTGTTGCTTTCGTATTGATTTATAGGAATTCTTTATATATTTTGAATACTACTACTTTATTAGTTATAAGAGTCATAAATACATTCTTCTGCTTGATGGCTTCTGTTGAGCTTTATTTATGGAATCTTTTGAAGCAGAAGTTTTGTAAAGACTTCATTGTTTACTTTTCAGTTTTGTCATTTGCGGTTTGTGCTTTTGGCATCTTGCGTAAGAAATCCTTTCCTACCCTGAGGAGATAACAGTTTCTTTTGAAAGTTTTGCTTTTTGTGTTTAGGTCTTTATTCTGCCTGGAATTGAAAGTTGTAAAGGGTATGAATTAGGACTTTGTTTTTCTCCTGTATGGATAATGAACAGTTCTAAGCATCCACTAATTTGTGATGCCTTTTTCTTTTATATATCAAGTTTCCATATACAAATATTTCAGGAGTCTTCCCCAAAGTCAAAATAACCATGAAAGGTAAACGTTTTGAATTGATTCAAGACATCGAGGCAGCTATGACAGCAGAACTAAAGACACTCACGAAAGAGGACTTCCAGAACTACTTTAGAAAGTGGCAAGCACGATGGGATAAGTGTGTTTGAAGTGAGGGGGAGTATTTTGAGGGGTATTAATGGCAATGTGTCTTTTACTGTAATACATTTTTTAACTTAAATGTATTGTTTGACCACACCTCCTAAGCTGGGAGTGCTCAGTTTCAGTGATGTCTAAAATGTCATCTCACAAATGCTGTTGAGTCAGGAGGGAACCAGCTGAGTGATTTCAGCTAGGTCACTCTCCCTCTCTGAACTTAAGTGTCCAGGGGGTGTTTCTGTGGTTCTAGAGGTCTTTAAGTTTATCATGTCTTTTAGGCTTACTTGGATAAGCTTTGGCTCCACTGCCTGGAAAGGAAGCTGGGTGGGTCTGGCAGGGCGTGGGGGGGAGGGTTCTGGAAGGAGCTATTAATGAGGCAGTCTAACAGGAGCAGGGCTGAACGCAGCCTCAGAAGG
>NW_017732159.1:419745-427709 GCF_001890085.2 Hipposideros armiger
GTCCTCCCTTCAAGGTGGATGACGACTGCCTTGAAAGCCACCAGGGAGGGCCTAGAAGCTTCCACTTAGCAACGCTTTCCCTCCCAGGACCTGACATGCCTTCCGAGGAATGCACTTCTCACCTGTTCTGGAGAGATTTCTGAGCTGTGGCCCTTTCAGCTTCTCTTCCCTCCAGTCCCTTTTGTCTTTAAGCTTGGAATTCAGAAAGTTGTCCGGTGATGGACACTCCCTCAAGACCCTTCACTCACTGCCTTCACCTACAGTTGAAAAAATGATTCCGATGCAAAAGAAAGTTGAGACTACTATCCTAGGTAACCTAGTTCTGATGGTTGTGCTTAGAACAGCTTTGTATCAGGGCCAGACTTGCCTTCAGCTGCATGGGATGCCAGCCCCAGCTGTGCCACACACACCCAGCCGTGTGATCTTGGGCAGCTCATTTCCCCTCTCTGGGTCTTGTATCCTTTCTTTTTTTTAGCTGAGCCATCCTGCCACCTGTTGGCAGCTCAGCAGCAGCTCAGCTCAGGCTGGCATCGAACCTCTGTTGCTCAGAGCTCACACTCTTGAGCGAGCTCTTAACCAACTGAGCCACTCAGCCGGCACTTGTATCCTTTCAATGCAGAGGGAAGGTTTTGAGGTAGATTATTGATTGCCACCATCTTTTCCAGCTTGGATGGTCTAGAAAGCTGTGGTTCTCCCTCTGGCAGTTGAACTGTGGAGAATATGATATGGAAATGCTTGAAGTTATCCCAAGGAGGGTATAGAGGTCTGGTGGAAACAGCAAGAGCTTTGGAGTCAGACAGATGTAGGGTCAAATCACCACTGACCAGCAGGGTGGTGGTCATCTATTAGAACCATTGCTGATCCATATGTGCCTTTGTACAAATTAGAAAAGGATGCCCCTTTTGAAGTCACTTTCTGCTGAAAAATTTTCAGGATAAACATATAAATCTACAGTGCCTATGATGTGACTTGTGCTCCTTAGAATTGTGCAGTGCACAACCTGCCCAGCTGTACACAAAAGCTGTCTGTGTCCTTGGGCAATACTCAACCTCTTTGGACCTGTTTACCCATCTGGATAAAGGAGATAGTGACACTTATCTCACAGAGCAGTGGTGAGGATAGAGATTTGTCTAAAAAGCTCAGGGCTAGTATACTCGTAGAATAGTTGTTCTGGAAATGTAAATTTCGCGTTTCTTTTTCCAGGAACAGTCTTCCTGGGATGTGGTCTTTAGCGCCCAAAGCATCTCCCCCTTCCAAAAGAGCAGCAGGTGGTGGACTAGTGTTGCCAAGGTGGGTTTTGGAGCCTGGACTCACATCCTGTCAGCTGGCCTCAGCTTCCACTGCTGTCCTGGGAGTTCATTCCAAGATGCCTTGGAATGCTGCCTCTGTTTGCCCCTCAGGAGGGAAAGGTGAGCCTCTCGTGGCAGGGCAGTCACCTGGGGCACAGAGCGGCGTCACTGTTGCCAGGCGGTGGGGAGACTCAGGAGAGCCAGGGCCAGAAAGGGAGAGCTGCACAGGCTGCAAGGAGCTCTCGCCGGGCCGGGGTGCCCCCGGAGAGGCCCCCCCGTGGTCGGGGGAGTAGAAACACATGGGCTTTCATGCCAGTCTTCCTCCACCCGGCCATCAGGGCCGAATCACTGGGTCACCCATTGAGTCGGGAGCTGGGAGGAGGTCCCTGAGGCCCCTGGTNTGGACTTCCGTCAAGTGGTTGGGGTGCCTTTGCGTGTTGAGGGACATTCCGATGAGAGGAAGCTCGAGGCAGAAGGACGGGTGGACCCTGGCTCAGAAGCCAGGCGTGCAGGCCTCGTACTAAGTGGATGCACGCCAGCTAAGGCCTCCAGGCATGATGAGCTTGATGTCGCGTAGGCCCTCTCCAGCTTTATTCTGATGTTCTCATCAAACTGATCAAGACGTTTGACCTCATTCAGGCATTGGGAGCAGCACTGGAAATACCGAAAGGGAGGGAGCCAAGTGGGTTTTATTCTCTTATAAAGTCTCTTAACCTAGAGCACCTGTCCAATTATGCAGAGAGTTCGCTGTAGGTTGGGCATATTCTGTGGACACGCGTGCCTTGTTCTTAAACGCATCTTCTTTTTTTCTTTCCAGTTGCAAATGAAGCTGGAGACAAGGCTGCCAGGCCACTTGCCCGCTTCTCCAGTGAGTAAATTCTTGGTTCACTCCTTTCCTGGGCTCCTGCAGAGAGGACTTTTCGCTTGCATGGTTCACCCCTGTAATCCTGCCGGGTGACAGTAAAACACGGCCAATAAAGAGTAATATAGGAAATGTCGTCAGTGGGTTAATATGCCATTTGGGCCCCATTGCAGGGCTGGCGGGTGTGAGCTATTCATTACCATTGCTTGTTCAGTCCTGAGAACTGCGGTTTATCAAACTGTGCTCTAGGCTTTGCTGTTGAAAGTGTGGTTCCGGGAGAAGGAGAATAGACATCGCCTGGGAGCTTTTTAGACATGCAGAGCCCCAGGCTCACCCCAGACTCACTGAATCAGAAGCTGCACTTTAACAAATCCTCAGGTGATTTCTGTGTATGTCTGGGAGTCACTGCACCGGGGAACCCCTCACAGTGCTCTGCGGTGGGGTGGGCTTTTTATGAAGAGAAAGTCACTGAGTATGTGAAGTGCTTCTAGTTGTCATGGTCCAAACGCTGTGAAAACGTCATCGCCACCCAAAGTGGACTGTCGGGCTAGGTCCACTGGCTTTACCCATGTTAGGTAACATGTTGAAGCTCAGATAGATTGAGTGGTTTGCCTTTGGCTCAGGGATATTCGCAGGGGTTCTTGGAGCTCCCCCTCAATTTCACTCGACTCCTTTGTCCCCAGGTCTTGATCCTAATGGGAGAGCTGGAGGCAAAAGCCTTTCTATGTTTTCTGTGCTGGTGTGGTCAGCAACTTACAGAGCAGGGTAATGGACACCTGGGTCCCAGGGGGCGTGGAAATAACCGGAAACCGAGCAGGGCTGGGTGGACACACTCCCCACTCTGGCCGGGCCTCGCGTGGGGAAATGGTGGAGCTGTAAATCAAAACAGAGGGGTTCCCCCAACCCCCCTTCACCCCAGTACCATCACTACTCACTGGCTTTCACGTAAAGTAACTTCATTTACCCTTTCTGGGCCTCAGCTGTCCCATCTGAAAAACAGGAACTTCATACTCATCTTCTCTCCTTTATAAAGAGTTGCTTTCTTCCGAAGTCATGGCATGAGAAGAGCCACGCAAAAGTCCCGGTCACGGGCCGGCCGAGTGGCACGTTGGTTAAGAATTGGCTTGGGACGCCAGAGGGCCCCAGTTCGGATCCCACATGTGAGGGCCAGTGACGCTGCCCTCTACAGCTAAGATGCTGAACAACAGCTCAACCTGGAGCTGGGATTCCATGAGTCCCCGGTGACCGTGTAGGCTGCAGCCCCTGCTGCAGTGGGTTGCCATGGGCTACCATATGTAGCCAGCAGCCAGTGTGAGCGGCCAGCAGCTGCAGTGAACGGCCGTCCGGAAGCCGGCGACTGATCTGCCTCGCCGGGGAAGAGCGCAATGATGGTGCCTACTTGGGCCAGTGAAGCAACGTCCTCCACAAATAGACTGAAGAACAAAAGGACAGCAACTTATCTGTTCCCCTTCCTTCCCCCAATTCCCCAGCACTGTTCCCATCCCCCCAATTCCCTAATTAAAAAAAAAAAAAGAAGGGGTGCTGTTACATCATAGCACATTAAAAAAAAAAAAGTCCCAGTCACTGCGTTGCGTTGTTTGCATAGGGTCAGTCATGCCTTGAAGGTGGACACTGCCATAGAAAGTCTTCATGCGTAGGGTCGAAAGTCTAGTTTCTCTGTTTACAGGGCTTCTTCTAAACTCTGCCTTCTAGTTCCTTTTTGGGAGGCTTCAACCCTTTGGGATTGATTCCTAGAAATGATTTTTTTATAGAACTATAATAATATAGGATAATAAAAGAGACTTAAGTGCTCACATTTTAGAAACTGTGTAATAAAACACTCGCTTCTCACAGGCCCCAATTTTCACTGCCCTCCTACCTGGAATCATTATTTCCAGAATAAGTACTTCATCCCACAGCTCAATGAGGAGAACGATTATGCTTTTAGTCCCTTTATTTCTTCATCTCCTGAGCAGTAGTCAGGCAAGTTAATAAGCTGGAATGGTCACCCGACTATGCTGGGCACTCTGAGCTCCATGGGAACCCCTGATGCTCATCAGGAGATTTAGGAAGGGGACGGGGCCCTTTCACCAGAAAGCCAGAATGAAGCTTGGAGCGGTTAGACCCTTCACAGAGAGAAGGGGGCAACTTCTCTTATAAATAGCTTATTTAACTGCTAAATTGTGTGACTGGGTTGGGAAGATAATGTGTCGCTTGAAAGCTTATCAGTAGAGACGTGAAGGAATGAGGGGGAAAAATATCTATATAGGAAAAAAAGTAATTAGTGGCAAGCCCATTAAGTTGGGCTGATTCTGAAAAAGCAAAGGGGAATTTTAGTGCAATGCTCTGGAAAGAAGTCAAATGGCACATTAGCTGCTAAATCTTTTTGTAGCAAACACGAGAGCAGCGGTTCTCAACTTGTGGGTCGTGACCCCTTTGTGGGTCGAACGACCCTTTCACAGGGGTCACCTGAGACCATCGGAAAACAAAAATATATTTATATTATGATTCATAACAGTAGCAAAATTACAGTTATAGAGTAGCAATGAAAATAATTTTATGGTTGGGGGTCACCACAACATGAGGAACTGTATTAAGGNCACAATGCAGAAGATGGCTCTCGGGTGCCCTGTATGTCTCCTGAGAATCAAGCAAAAAGAGAGACTTGCCTGAGAAGGTGGAGATTTGGCTCAGCCTGAAGAATTGTGGAAAGGAATGTTGTGAAGTAGTTAGTGGGTTGCTGAGGCTTATTTAAAATAAAACATGTATTCTCTTATTCTGGCAATGATTTAATGGATTTTACTTCTGTGGGTAAAGGCCTTGGGGTATTTTTGTCAAAAGAGAAGGGGACTGGGCTTGTCCATCTGGGGACAAGAGGGCTGAAGGGGCTGAGGGCATGGCCGCTCTCATCGGAGGTTGGAAGCGGCCTCAGGATTAAGGGCAAAGTGGAATTGGAGCGGACATTTTTTTTCACCTTTAATTTTTTTTTTTCAATTACAGTTGACATACATTATATTAGTTTCAGGTGTACAATGTAGTGGTTAGACATTTATATACCTTATGAAATGATTGCCCCAATAAGGCTAGTATCCACCTGGCACCATACATAGTTATTACAGTATCATTGACTATATTCCCTATGCTGTAATTTACATCCCTGTGACTCTTTTTATAACTGCCAATTTGTACTTCTTAATCCCACCTCCTTTTTCACCCGGCTGCCCACCCCCCTCCCATCTGGCGACCATCAGTTTGTTGGACCAGATGACTTCTTTTTTTTTTTAAAGATTTTATTGGGGAATTGGGGGAGGGGAACAGTGTTGGAGAATTAGGGAAGGGGAACAGACAAGTTGCTGTCCTTTTGTTCTTCAATCTAGTTGTGGAGGATGTCGCTTCCCTGGTCCAAGTTGGTATTGTGATCATTGCACTCTTCCCGGCTGAGGCAGATCGGTCGCCGGCCATTGGATGACTGACTGCTCATGGTGACTCACGGTGGCTCACGCTGGCTGCCAGCCACTCACGGTAGCTTATGGCAGCCCTCTGCAGCCCCACTGAAGCCTATGCTGTCGCCCGGTGACTCACGGCAGCCCAGCTCCAGGTCAAGCTGTTGTTCACCAACTTGGCTGTAGAGGGTGCAGCATCACTGGCCCATGTGGATCCGAACCGGTGGCCCTGCTGCTCAGAGCTCACGCTCCCAAGCCAACTCAACCAACGCGCCACTCGGCCGGCCCCCAGATGACTTTTAATGTGTCCCCCAACCCTATGAACTGTTGAGAAAAGAGAAGGGCTCACAGAACTGGTTTTGTTTTCCCAGTTTTTCAATCCCAGTTTTCCCATTTACTGGCCCTGATTTAGGCAAGTTACTTTACTTTTCTAAGCCTCAGTTTCCTTGTCTTAAAATAGAAACAATAATACTCACCTCCTGGGATGGTGCAAAAATTAAATAAGAATTGTGGAAAATTAAATAAAAATTCCTACCCATGCCTGGCCTAAAGTAGGGGCTTAATACATTTCAGGGTCCCTCTCTCTTCCTCCACGTACTTCTTTTCTTTGCCTTGTTTGGGCTGGGCTGTAATTCGCTTGAGCAGCCAGCTTGACATGGACTGTAATCTCATACATTTCTGATCCTTGTTAATTGCTAGTGGCTGGTCTTGGGCTGGTTGGCTCAACTAGGGTGCTTTAGTGAGGCCAGAATAGTAGGGGCGCCCTGGACAGGCACTGCTGTGGTTCATCAGACAGCACCCCATGGGAGCTAGCAGTCCTACAGCCGAGTGTCGCGGTGGCTGCCTGGAGGGCTGGACGGAGCCTCACAGGCTGTCACTGTTAAGAAGAACTGTGGCCCATGTCGCTTGGCAGTGCTTTGGAGTGACCGCTGACCGAGGACTCGTGTACCAGCCCCTGAATTTAGAACATGTACACATATCCATCTGCAGATGCAACATGTCTGTAGAAGTGAAGGAAAGAAGGCAGAGTTGCAGCAAGAAGCATTTTTATAATGTGTCAAGTTATGAGTGCTTTCTTTGCACTTTTTTACCACCCCCTTTCTCAATAAATAGCTTTTGTTGCCTGAGAAAGGGACGATGGATGGTACAGCTGGCTCATCTCAGTCTGCTCCCAGGACCTAGAAGGCACCACACCCCTTCCTTCTCCCTGGAACAGCTCTCATCATCCTCTCCTCCTCGCTAACTCACCTGTTCTGGATGTCTTAGAAGCCTTCTGGCACACCTCACTCCAGGCCACCACCGTCTTTCCATTCTGTGAACAAAGACCCTTCTTTTAGCATTCAAGAGTTTGGGTCATGCCATGTATTAGTATTTATGTTTTCCCAGCTTGGCCTCAGGCTCTCTGAGGTCAAGGCCTGGTAACTTGGCCAGGTGGTTTCCATGGAAATACCAGGTACCATGATAAATTCATATTGCAACAACTCCCAGATTCCATGTCAGGAGGCCCAGTGCCAGGCCTGTGGGTCTCAGGTGCACTCCGGCCACCCAAGGGCCAGTTATATCCATCTTCAAATCCAGCTTAGCGAAGGAGAAGGGGCCTCGGAGGTGCTCAGTACACGTTAATAGATTGTTTGACCTGAGTGGCAGGAAGCAGTGGACAGTCAGTCTGAAACCCAGCAACTTGGAAAGAGGGACCAGGGCAAGGGAGCAAGGAAGTGATCGAAATAATCGATCTTTCAAATAATCACTTTGTTCCAGAAAGAATTGGTGCATAGAGCAAAATAGAAGTAAAATATAATTTGTGGAATGAAGTAGGATACAGATAAATAAACAAAGGTGTGAAATCAGGGCCAGGGAAGAAAGAAATGCATGACATGGGCCTTTCCCTGTGACCCTTACTCTTCTAGATTAAAATAAATAGATAAAGGAAATACGTTTCCTAAAGCTGTCTTCTCTGGTTGGTAAGGCTTATTTCGTTTTTGCTCTGCCTGTATTTCATGGCACCCTGGGCTGAGCCGGCGAGCCATGCTGCCCTCTGGCAGGCAAGCCTTGCCCCCTGTCAGGATTTCGCCCTTACTCGAGGAGAGAAGGGCCTGAAAGGGTTGCCATCCCTTGCCACTCTCAAATGATCAGCCCTGATGAGTCATCACTACAAATTGGCTTTATTTTCTTCCGTGCAAGAGCCTGATTCAGAGTTGATTTGACAGCCAAATTGGCCCAGAAGGTATAATGAGGCGATGCTGAGCATTTCTGGGTAAAGAAACAGGGAAAGGAACAGGCTGAGAGCTGGTGATGCCTTTTATGTCGCTGAGCACACATTCCAGAACAGACCTCTGTCCTGTTCTAAGGAGCCAGAGAGCAGAGTGCATT